>NC_065443.1:22340418-22643448 GCF_917563875.1 Diabrotica virgifera virgifera
GAAATTCGATTTTATGACGTCAGCAAAATAGAATTCTATTTGGCGTGCTCTCACTACAGATCATAACCCAGTAGTGCCCAAAATTAGGCTCAAAATGAAAATAATAAAACGAAAAACAAAATATAAATATGTATATACAAAATATAAATACATTAATAAATGTTTTACAAGGAGACGACGAATAAAGACAGTCTCTCTCTCTTGGAGAGACAGAAACGTACGTATGGGGATGGTGGATCACCTATGAACCGAAATGAAACATATAAGCTGTTTTCAACGAAAACTTTTCGTTTATAAATTTGCAAAAGTCTGTGTGTTATTGCGTTGCCGCTCCTGCAATACTTAGAGCAGATGTATCGATGGATTCTTATGTAGTTTTGTCTTCTGAATCCAAATCTGAAAACGGCATTTCGATATCTCTAACCGTCTTCGAGATAATCGACCTCAAAATCTAAAATGTGACGTCACAATCCGGTTATTTAATACCACGCACGAAACGTCAGCTGAAATCTTTGATTAGGAAGTAGGCTACTTTTTTTTAATCTGAATTTGTTAAGCAAAGCAAATGTTATTATTTACATTTGAGTTTGACACTTCGTGAATGTCAAACTAAATTTTAAATTATTTAGCTATTAATAAAATATAAATGACATTTTATAGTGAATTTAATTATTATATAAAATAATATGTGTAATAAATGTATAAAAATACAATTTGAGTATATTTTGAAAGCAATAATGTATTAATAACTTTCAAAAGTTTTGTACGAGTAAGTACACGGCCTCCCCTTTAATGATAAATAGACTGTTCCATAAGTACTACTACAGTTCATCAGTAAAAAGTATCTTTATGTATTATGTATTTCACAATATTTGAAAATTGTTCTTAAAATGTTATTTGGAATAAAAAATTATAATATTTGACGAATTTTCTCAAATTATGGATACCAACATCATTTTCATTTATAAATCTTGTATTTTTAATTTAACGAAGAAATGTTATTCTTCATAAAAAGCTCTTCCTGGTCTAAGATTTATGATGCAACTATGCAATCAAAACTATGCAAGATCAAATTTTATTAATTTTATACGAGGTATATAAAAAATATGAATTTCGAGTAAAGTATCTTTATACACTGCGCGTCATAGAAAACGGGCAACCCAAAAAATGGGTCATGTTTGATGTCAAGTGTCTCCTAAACCTGTCGTCCGATTTAAGTAATTTTTTCAATATCTTATAGCTTTATTCTTTAGCAATTTCGCTGTAATAATATTGTTCCTAAACACGTAAATTTTGATTGTATACCGGGTGTACGAATCAACCTGTGTTTTTTCCTCAAAGTTTGCAACACCCTGTGGCATATTCTAGCATTTATAAAATACTGAAATTAAAATACAACAAGCCTCAGGTTCTCTTAACATTCTGTTTATTGATACATTCGCTTATATTGGATAATACAACAGTTAGGTACTTTAACAACAAGCCATGTTCTTCATCAGTACAGGGTGTTTCTAAATAAGTACGACAAACTGTATGGGGTAATTCTGCATGAAAAAATAATGACCATTTGCTTTATAAACATATGTCCGCAAGTGCTTCACCTCTGAGATACAGGATGTTGAATTTTTCCTTACAAACCGACTATTTATTTATTGCATTAAAACCGGTAGAGATATGCAAATGAAATTTGGTGGATTTTAAGAAATAGTTATTGCGCATTTTTTGACATGCAATTAAGATTTTTATATTCACGTATGCACGCCAATGGTGAATATAAAATTTTTAATTGTATGTCAAAAAATGTGCAATAACTACGTCATGAAACCCACCAAATTTTATTTGCATATATCAACCAATTTTTAAGCAATAAATATATCGTCAATTTGTAAGAAAAAATTCAACATCCCGTATCTCGGCAACGAAGCATTTGCGGGCATACGATTGTGGAGCAAACTGTCATTATTTTTTAATGCAGGATTACCCCTTAAAGTTTGTCGCACTGGTTCTCGCATTTAGAAACACCCTGTACTGATAAAGACCATGCCTAATTATTAAAGTACCTAATAACTTTTGTACTATCCAACAGAAGCGATAGAATCATGTAACAGAATATTAAGAAAACCTGAGGCTATTGTAGGGCTTTAATTTCAGTGTTTTATAAATACTAGAATATTTCACAGGGTGTTGCAAACTTTAAGGAAAAAACACAGTTTGATTGGTACACCCGGTAGGTATACAATGAAAATTTACCTGTTTAGCAACAACATTATTACTATATACAGCGATATTGTTAAAGAATAAAGCCATAAGATATTGAAAAAATTTCTTAAAGCGGACCACAGGTTTACGAGATACGAGACATGAAAAATGACCCATTTTTTGGGGTGCCCGTTTTCTATGACGCGCAGTGTAGTTCACAACATTTAAATTAGAATGGTATATTTGCACATTAAAACATAATTTTTAATTCTAAACAACTTTTCGTAATAGCAATTTTCCATATTATGAATTTAAATACGTATATACAAAGTTTTCGTTATGATAATTCTCGCATTTTCAGCTTGTTTAATATTCAATCTTTAATTTCTATTTAAAATTCATGTTTAAGGTAAACAATAAGAAATATTTTTATACAGCAACTATCCCAGTCCATTCTCATAATAGTTATTTATGAAACAGTTCGTGAAGTATGCTTTTTGCGAACGGACGCGATGTTTAGAGCACGAGCGACAGCGGAGCGAGTGCTATACATCGCGTAAGTTCGCAAAAAGTACTTCACGCACAGTTTTATACAATATTTTAACTAATATAAACAAATAAAAAAAACTGTAACTCTTCGTCACTGGAATTCATTTCTATTCTACAATTTTTAGAACCTTGACATTTAAAAATTCTAACCTCTTTCAAGCCACAAAACTGTCAAAACTTTTGTTGTAATTTATTGCTCACATGTCATCACCATGACAACGCGAAAGTTAAGGATATTTGATTATATGAAAGTGTGCCACAAAACAGTGCGAAAAAGTAATTAAATCCCATTTAAAATACATTGTTACTACACGCACTGCTATCTATAATGACATTTTTCACAAACTAAAAACTTATACATAATATGAGATAGAGTAGATAAATACACATTTTATTAAGTTAAATTTTGATAAGTGCATAAAAAACTGTTTCACTTCTGCTACTCTAATTTTTTTCCGTATCCGCATCAATCTTATTCTTCAAAATGAACTCAACCAAAACAACTTTTTGTTCGTCCGTGATATCGGAGTACACATAAATATAAAATTTAAGTGGCCTGATTAATGACATTGATTTTGCGGACAAGCTTGCATTGGGAAAATCGTTTATATTAAATTAGGGTTCATTTTTCTTTGACAGAAGAAGATGCTCTTATAGTACAGGGATAAGACAACAAAATTTTGCCTAAAGTACAACAGAGTATGTATCGTGGGTATACTGCAAAAACTGACCAAGTCAATTTTTATCGATTTTTAGTTTATGTGACCCAGTTTAAGTTAAGTCACTCCAAAGAACTAACTCAATACCTGAAAAAATTCCCAAGGCAAAATTATATACAGTAAAACCTGCCATATCCGGATCAATGTGGCGACAGACCGATCCGGATATGAAAAAATCCGGATATCAAGACCACTTCTTTTTACCTTGATCCATAGGCTAACAGAGGGATGTCACATTTGGGGACAAAAAACACACTTTATTTCGCCATCTTTTAGTTCTTTTGGGTCGGGATGAGAGGGTGAGTTGTCCAACAGCAGGACTGATTTCCTCGGTAGATTTCGGTAGATTCGGACGGCAGGACCGTCCGGATATGGGGAGGTCCGGATATGACAGGTCCGGATTTGGCAGGTTGTACTGTATAAGGTTTGATGCCGCAACACACATAACATACAAATGTCTGGGTATGCGTATCAACAGACTGGAAGAAATGAACATGTTGACTTGGTCACTTTTGCATGAAATATGATTCATATTTTATTCATGTCAACATTGAACTGCGACAATTGGATATTATGACTTGGTCACTTTGGTATGTTTTAGTTTTATGTATACGTTGTATGTTTATTTGTTGAACGATCACGTGTTGGAAAAATAGATATTAAGTTTATCTTTCATTTTATCGTATAAAACAGCAATTTAAATATTGTGCAGCATAATTTTTTAGAATCTGGGCATTCTTACATGGAAGTAGATTACATGCACAGTGCCATAAAAAATGCTAAAAATAATGTTCCAGTATAGGTACACTATGCATGATTAGCTACACATTTTTAGACTGGCCGAAACAATAAAAGTGATGCATATACCTAACGTACAGGAATTAAGGTACAACGCTTTTCTTGATATAAATACTCTAGCTGCTAATGTAGGTGTACTATTAAAAATAGAACCATTGACGAAAACTGAAATCGTGTTAATTAGCTAAAAATTATATGTGTGTGATATGAAGAAGACAAACCGCAATATATTTTTTAAGTACAACTATAGTGATCTAGACTTTCTTATGTTCAATGTAATTGGGCGTACTAAAGGAGTTATAAATTTTATAAAAGAAATTCAACTACTATTTTACTCCAAAGAAATTCCTATTTCTAAACTTAAAAAGCAGGATCTTCTAAAATTGTGTAGAGAGGAACAACTCGCTCTGAATTCCATGCTTGGGTATCAGTCAATACCATCAGAGTGGGACGATGTTGCTCCAGAGCCATCAGTATTGTCCGATTCAGATTCAGATTAGCTCTACTTCTCCTATTCGGATTCAGATTAATTCTAGTAGAGAAACATTTACATTTTTGTTATCATTTTCCAATTTAAAAAATAAAGTAAATATTTTTGTTTGAAACTTCAGCCTTACACTGTAAATAAATAAAATTAGAAGTATTTTCTTTGTGATTTATTATTGATAAATAATTATCTTTTTGTGACCATGATTTAAATTTGAGCAAATTTCTACATCAAAAAGTGACCAAGTCAGTTTTTTTTTTTCGAAAAACAAAAAGGTTAATGCGATTTTTAGAGCTACTTAGAATCACTAACTTCAGCCATTTAATACCTGGAAAGAAAAAATACATATCGTTTTAAAATGATTTAAAAAAAAAATTCAAATAAAATTACAGAATATTCAACATCAATTATCTCGAAAGCACGATATTTGACTTGGTCAGTTTTTGCAGTATGCCCACGATATATTCTGTGATCGTAGCATATTATATACTTTAACCCATCAAAGACTGGCGTTGCCATATGGCAACGCAAAACACTGTTTTTAGTAGTAATTCTTACATGAAAAGTTGAGACCGAAAAACAGAGATGGTGCTACTAGTTATTATTTTAACGTTGTTAGACTGTTTGTCTAATTTAGGGTGTCACTAAAACGAAAATTAATTTGTCAAATCAGTTGTTTGTGAGAGCATTTGTGAAATTGTTACTTCAAGATGGGCGTCAGATTTGCGTAAGTAAAATAATAATACTAAAAATTCGTATACGTGTTGGATATTAAGAAAATATTAAGTCAAAATAACGTGTTTAAAATACTCAATATTGTGAGACCAATTCTTTTAGTTTTTATTTGTCATATTATATCCCAAATATGAGTGTTGCCATACGGCAACGCTAGGACGCGCTATTACCGACTTTTATAATATACTGTTTTTTTTTTTAAAAAAGGCTCAACACTTGAAGAGGCATTACAAATTACGTACGATGATGACATAGAAGTGGTCGAAATCTACATTGAGCCTCCAGAGGGTGAGCTGACAGCTGAAGACTTAGGCGAGGAAGATGGTGGTGGACGGTGGTCGATAATTTGTCAAAAGATCAACTTCGCTCACAGGCCGAGGCTGTTCTTTCTAATAAGAATACCACAGAAGAAGAGCGACTGGGGAGCAAAAATGGTCCATTTGAGAAGATAGATTATGAAAGTGTTGGGGATGAAGAATATTTAAAAGTTGATTTGACAAAAGTCATTTGAGTTCGTGGCGATATTGAAGCAACAAGCAAACCTTTTCCACTACCTACTTGGGTTGTGGAAGGTGTAACCCAAAGGTGGGCAGATAACAGCATAGTGATCGTCGCATCAACCTCATATGGGGTTTCACCTGTAAATGAAGTAAAACGCTATTCCCAGGTCGATAAAAAGAACGTATACATAGGCAGACCTCAAGTTATTGCGAAATATAATTCTGCAATGGGAGGTACTGATCTTATAAACCAAAACATCCAGATATCGTATAGGAATCCGTGAAAAAACGGTGGTGGTGCTTTTTTACTTGGCTAATTGACTGTTCAGCGCAAAACAGTTGGAATTTAAAAAGAAAAAAAGGGGTACTATGACGCAGCTTCAGTTCAAGCGAGATATTATGAAAACATTTGTCAAGGGTACAGAAACCGGCAAACCAAGGGGGGTCGTCAAAGTTTAAGTATTTCCAGTAGATCCTTTAGCAGAGTTTCCGGTGACGTGCATTTTGACAATATAGGACATTTCTTAACAAACACCTCTGATAGAAAAAAGAAGAGATGTGCAGCTGAAAACTGCAAATCCATCATGTGCACAATGTGTACTAAATGAAAAGTTGGAGTATGTATAAGTAGCAACGTTAATTTTCACACACGATTTTAATTTAATATTCACTTTTGTAACTAATTAAAAACAATTCATGTTTTCTAGCATGTGCTTATTTTTTGATGCTACAGGAGACTAGCGTTGCCATATGGCAACATACTATTTTGAGAAAAATAGATAACAAACATAATTATTTCTTGTTGTTTTAAGCATTACTAATAATTTACTTAATAATTTCTTTAAAATTATTCTAATTTAAAAAAAATTTAAAACTCCGTCCTTGATGGGTTAAAGTATTACACTAATATTATCTAGCAGTTGATGATGATGAAATTGAAGCAGAAGTAAAATTGCAAGAGACACTCAATGAGGTTAATGCATGGACCAAGAAATGGCGTATCAAACTAAATGAGACTAAATGAGACGTGTATCCCACTAAATCTACATATATTGTAGATTTCACTAACAAAAAATAAATAAAACACCAATAGTACTAAATGGCACTACGATAAGCTAAATAGCGACACTAGATACTAAATAGCGACTTGGTTTGCTGCAACCTAGCAAGGTGGTTTATGTTCCTTAGGATCGCCGCTAAGGCTTTTAATAAGGTTCCATGCGATTATACTACTATTGTCATGCCCATATTTTCCAGAATTTCAGTCCACTTTTCCTTTCTGGTTTGACTCAGCTGTGGGAGTAGCGCTGCTTCGCAGTCAACAGTTTCTTGGCTAAAAGGGTCAGATGCATAGTGTTTCGTATGTTCTCATTAATACGTTGGACTTGCTGGACATCCCCGGAACATATTGTTGTCTACATCCCCTGGGGATAACTTTTCTAGTCACATTTTTTATTATTTCTACAAATTTTTCGTAGTTTTCTGATTTTGGTTCAGACGTAGCAGCTCAAACTCTAGGATACTGTATACTTTTCCCAGTTTGCCGTTTTGAAATTAAATCCCTTTGCGAACGGAATAGCTTGGTAAGATCTTTATACCAAATGGTATATGTGCTGAGTTTTTAGTATGAGGCCATATACTGCTTTGGTACATCGATCTTCGAAGTTAGTACCTGTTTAAAGACGAGTCCCATATTGAAAGTTTCCTGAATGACAATTTATATCTAGTATTTGTTTTGAATAGATCTTTATCTAGGTAGTACTGTATCATTTCTCCCTTCTGCCGTTCCTGTGGCCAAGGCATTATTGTTGAGTACGTGCTCTACAGCTCCTTCTTCAACTTTAGAGTCAAAATCTCTTATTACGATGTTAAATTCATCTTACGATTTTTAGTCACCTTTTTGTCTTTTCCAGTTGCTGATAAAGTCGCCCTAGTTTTTCTTACGATTTTCGACTATAAAACACAATTTGAATAAGTTCTTTGTAGTCCGAATATACTCGTCCATGCTAATTATTGCAATAAGTATTTTAACTACCTTTCGAAATACTCGAGGGTCTAAATGTCATGCCTCTTTAAAAGCACTTATGTGTCACGTAATTTCTAGCCGCATTACAAACCTCGATATTTATCAAACACGGTGCACGCAACTATTTTTTCTGTGCAAGGAATTCGTAGAAATATTTTTAAAATGGAACTTCATGTTCCTAATTTCGTGTTTAGGTTGAACTCTGGTAGCTACTTTGGTGAGACTGTATTTGTGGTCGTTAGAAGACGGTAGAAATTAAAAAGACATTATACGTGGAAGTTCTATGTAGCTAGTTTACGAAGATTTATGAGATAATAAATTAACTATCACACAAGCAGCTTTTTTTGGTGCCACATTAGGTTTATAATTAGTTAAATTATAGACATTATGCTAAATCAGATCTTATTTTTTGTAAAACAACGATATTTTTTTATTTAGCTCAAATGCCTTGACAACTAAGGCCATTGGTATGGTATAGTTGATTTCGCAATCAGATTATAGTGTAATGCGTATTGTATGTGTTGAATGAGTATCTTGTTACTTAGTAGAGATGTATAAGTTACAGTTACTTAAGAGTTATATTAGTAAGGGACGCTATCCTTATCCTATTAGTAAGAGACTAATCCCACCAGGATAGAAATTATTTTTATTTATTAATTTTTAATAAGGAAACATTTCTTACCCAGCTGGGATTCGAACTCTCAACCCTTAGCTCCAAATGTAGGCTCTTCTACCGGTAAAGTTAAAGGTAGGCACCAGAGCCGGATTTAAGGCAGTGGTGGCCCCTGGGCAGAATTATTGATGTAGGGCCCTACCTCCTACCATTGTTATTCCCTTTTAGAAATTAAAAAATGTTAATCTACTTTTATTAATATATTTTTAAATAATAAAAAATACAAGAACTGTATCTTGTGACAGTAAAATATTAAAAATAAACATAGTAACATTATATGGTTTAAGTTCGGGTACTTTTCGAGATTTTTTAATTGAAAATTCCTTCATTATGTCGGGCATGTCTAGTTACTTTAAAACATTGTGTTCAATGCTCAATATAGAGAGATGATATGATTCAAACGCTCCTGGCCCAACATAGACCGAAGTCGATTTTTAATTAACTTAAGATTTGACAATAATCTCTCTCCAATGCCATTAGTTAGCATCAAAACTAAATACATATAAATGAAGTGTCACCTCAACGTTTGGAAACGCATCTTTCACATTTTTTTCTATTGGCAGTCTGTGCATTTGAAGTTTTTTACTTTGATGAGCCGATTTCCTCTTTAAATGAATTGCAAAAATCTACAAGTTGTACCAGTTCGACACCTAGGTTTTCATCTAAATCATTGCTATAAATGACGGTAAACTCCAGTGAGTGAGTTTCAACTTCATTGCGAGTTAAATTTTCCAAATGATATAAAAACTCCAAATTGGAATGAATGAATTCATATGCAGAAAACCTGTGACTAAAAGAGGAACTCAACTGATCTATAATAGTAACATTTTAGGTTTGTAAGTCAGTGGAGTCAGTCGAATATTCCTTAAAAGAATATAAATTGATGAAGTGATCTAAGCACCGCCACTACTGAATTAAGGTTAATATTTGGATCTTAGAGAATACGCCTTGTGTTGTTTGTCCTCTCGGAGATTTTAAAATATTGCAAATGTTCCTGTTTTCAGTAAACACGTTCGATTATACAAACTATTTGCATTGCTACGAGATTTAAGTTGTTGCTCATAGTCTTCTGAAATTTTGGTTAATGCTCCCTTAATCTGATTATAACCTTTAACTAGTGCTTTTGCTGTTCTAGATGATCAGTATCACTTCTAGTAGTATTTACTTTTAGAAACAATACTATTTCTGCCACGATCGACGTTGCTCTTGCTTAAAGACGCAGCTTTTAAATTCGAGTAACAAGTTGTATCTATATGTAGAGGAAGTGAAAAATACATACAGTTCATATAGTTTTTCTAAGCAGTCAAGTAATGCTATGCAGCTTTTGCAACTAAATTTAGAGAATGGGCGGCGCACGGAATCCACAACGCCTTATTATGTTCTCTAATTTTAGCTTAAACACCATTGTATTTCTTCACTCATAACTGACGAGTTGTCGTAGGACTCTCTCGTGCAGTTTTTCAAATCCATATCGTTTTTGCAAGAATGTCATTAGATAATTAAATATATCTTCTACTTTATGACCGTGATTTGACAAAAATATGAGAAACCTTTCAGCAGGAGTGCAACCTTCCATGTTACAAATACCACAGTTAATGGATTAACAAAAATTATTCTGTGTGAATAATGTGCTGATTTTTTTACGTTTGAAGCTTTATGGGGGCCCCCGGAATGTGGGGGCGCCGGGCAGCTGCCCAGCCTGCCACCCCTTAAATCCGACCCTGGTAGGCACTGAGCCACAATGGGAGTGAAACAAATATTAAATATTAGTTAATATTAAATTAATTTGCAAAAAAGCAAATTTAAAAAATGTGCTGACTTCAAATTTAACACCTTTATTAAAATATCTTAAAATAACTAATTTATATACTAAATTGTAAAGTATTTTTATGTAATAATATGTATTTTACTCTCTGTGCATGTCTCCCCGCTAATAACCCTTACTAGTGGTTGATACAGCTATATTTGTGTAAATAAAAAAATATAATATTTTTTCACATGTTAACGGGACATTAAAAAACTATAGCAAACGAGTAATGACCAAGTAAACTAGACTACAATACAAATAATTGTCACTAATGGCGGTGGATAACGATTTTCGATTTAATATTGGACTTGTCAATTAAAATGTTATTTTCCCATTTATGCGGTATATTAAATACGATACGCCATTGGTAGCCCACGTAATCTATTAAAAAATTGGATCAAATTTTCGAACAGTGTTATTCACTTACAGGAACATGCTCTGGAATGAATTCGCCTGCAGTGTTATGGGAAATAATGATTTTGGTTTTATTACTTTCACTATATCTCAGGACGGGATGAATAGGTGAAATTTACTATGTGTATTTACTTAACAGTAAGATAACTCTCTAAGTTTTTAACATATTCATGTATTTAGCTCTAAGTATTATCATTCTATTAAAAAAAAATAAAAGATATAATTAACAATACAAAACCGGCGAGTATTAATAACATAACATGGCGCAGTCAGACAGAAAATGAAATCACATTTGTTGTGCTACAAAGTATCTCTATTGTTTGAAGTTAAATAAATTAGGTGGGACCTATGAAAATTAAAATTACAAGATAGAGGTGGGACTATCCAATCCTATGAAATTTGAAGGCAATCTTCTTCTTCAGATGCAAATCCACTAATGGATGTTAGCGATCACATTTTCCATTAACTCTCTATTTCTTGCAAATGTGTATCAGATACTATATGTCGTTAATCCCTGTCCATTGCCTTATGTTTCGGAGCCAGGACATTCTCTTGCGTCCTATTCCTCTCTTGCCTTTAATTTTACCCTCGATAATAAGTAGAAGGAACTGGTATTTTTCGTTTCGCATGATATGACCCAGATACGCCGTTTTCCTTTTCTTGATGTTTTCGAAAAGTTGGAGTTCTTGGTTGATTCTTTTAAGGACATCTACATTTGTGACTTTCGCCGTCCATGGTATCTTTAGGATACGGCGATAAAGTCACATTTTTAAGGCTTCTAATCTATTTATATCCCTCGTTTTGAGTGTCCAGCCCTCAGTGCCGTAGCTAGCCCCACAGGGCCCCATATCAAAGTTTGTCGCGGGGCCCTTTTTCACAACTGATATGGGGTAGTGCTAAAAAAATGTTCAACAAAAGAAGCAAAAACACTTGTATAGAATAGAATCGAAATATGCTTTATTGTCACTGAAAATTTTACAATTTTATGGACAAAGCTTACAAAGAGTCGAAAAAAAAAACAATAACAAATACAGTTTACTGAAATTACATAAATCATCAGTATTATTACAAACTAAAAGAATAAAATCTAAAAAACCAAAGTAGAAAAATAGATTTGAATTGTTGAGACTCATTTTTTGAACTCAGATTCAGTTTTTTCAAGCCAAGAGTCAATGGACATTGAAAATGAGCTTAAACAAAGAAGCTCTGTTCTTATGGTATGACGGCGAGCGGCCGGCGAATAAATATGCATAATTAAAATTTGTAGATAAAGAACAATTACACGAAAATATACCCAAACAATACACACTGTTTCAAACATTCAAAGGTAAAGCGATTATAAAAATTGCAATTTGGGATTATACATTATACAACATCTCACACACAGACAACGGTAAATGGACAATGAAAAGTAGTATGAAAACAAAAAAGCTCTGTTGTTATGGAATAAAGGCGACCGGCAGAAAATAGATACCTGTACATAAATATAACTAAGATAAAATACATTATTCCATTACACGAGAATGTCGATATCCAAATAATATACACTGTTTCAAAGCGTTTTAATAAAGAAATAATTTTCGAATACTTTGTTTAAATTTTTTAAATGGAATTTTGCTTCGACATGCTGCGCTGGGGCTCATGAATGTCGGGGGCCCCGTATAATTGATACGGCGGTAGCTACGCCCCTGACTTCTATGCCATACAGCAGTACCGACCACACGTAGCATTTAGTAAACCTTAGTCTCAGTGTAAGATCGAACTCTGAACAGGTCAGTACTTTCCCGAGTTTTACGAAAGCTTGTCGAGCTTGCTCAATGCGACATTTTACTTCCCTGTTCGATGCCCAGTCTTCAAACAGCCACATTCCCAGGAATTTAAATTTGCTCACTCTTTCAATGGACTTGGTATTCAATGTTATGGTGGAGTTTTCAAGTGCATCCAAGTTTCTGGAGATGATCATGAATTTGTTCTTCTTGGTATTAATCTCTAGTAATCCCATTCGCTTACTGTATTCTCCGACTATAGTGACAAGTTGTTGAAGATCGGCTATATTGTCACAAATTAAGACAGCGTCATCAGCATATCGTATGTTGTTGATCAATACTCCATTCCCTTTGATTCCCATCTCTGCATCTTCCAAAGACTCTTGAAATTGGCTTCCGAATAAATGTTAAATAAAAGAGGTGAAGCACACATTCCTGTCGAACACCCCTTCTTATATGTATGGGTTTGGATATAGAATCATCTATTTTTAATTGTGCTGTTTGATGCCAGTACAAGTTTTCAATGCATCTTATGTCTTATGGTCGATATCAAGTTTCTTGAGGATCTGCATTAACTTGTGATGTTGGACACGATCAACCGCTTTTTCGTAATCTAAAAAGCACGGGAACACGTTTGAAGGCAATACAGCCGAACATTTTAGAAAATTTAAGTTAAGTTGGAATTTTACTTGGTTGCTTTTGAAAAGTACACAAAGGCAGACAAAATGGTTTATATCAACAAAGGCAGACAAAATGAAAAGTAGGTAGGCATATCGTTTTAAATTTAATAAGTGAAGAAAGAGTTGAGTTTTTAAACAAGAAAGTCATGAGATATTAATTCAAACTGACGCTAGTCAAAAAACTTGTTTGCTCTTTTGTAATATGTTACTTCCCCTCAGTATCGCTGTGTATTACGGATTTTATACTCTCGTCCTGCGAAATCCGTTTCATTCTACCTGTAGCAAAAAATTCACGTTGTGTTTAAATAAACAAATGAAGCGTGTTTTTTAAATCATTATAGTTTTTTTTTAAACTGGATTCTTTTGTGAATGTAAATTTCCTTCAGTGTCCACGCTTCCATCCCGTAGTATAATACGGATAGCACATAGCACCTCAGCAGTCTTATCTTTAACTCAAGGTTTAAATCTCCACAGCAGATAAGCCTCTTCATTTTTGTAAATGTAAGTAAATTTTTGTTTCGACCTTTAAAAATATTTTCTTATTCTTATCTTGTATTAAAATAATTATACAATCCATTTCATATTTTTTTTTCATTTTGTTGAGTTGTAGAATGACTATTTTGATAGTTTATGACTTAATTTTACCTTTTTAAGAGCGTAACACATATGGGACCATTTACACTTATCATGTTGTCGAAGGGACGGGAAATCAAATGTTGTGTAGAGAGGAAGGAAGCATTTCGTCCACTTCCGTTTTTTCATGTCTGCCTGCTTTAATTAAATGAAACGATTAAAAATTACCAATTATTTTGTCAATGCTGACGAAGCGTCCAGCAGAAAGCTCACTAATTGTTATGGGAACGATGATTATTACGTTACATTGTTTTTACGTGTACTATTTCAATTACATTGTTTAAACCCATTAGGGTCGTTTAAATACTTGTAGTTCTAGATAATGTTGAAATTGATTATTTTAACAAGCGGGTTTTTAGTTTTTATCATAAAATGTCTGTAATTTTGTTATTGGAGATAATTATAAACAAGGATTGCAATTTGCAGTTAACAAGCCATCATTTGTATCCATTTCGTTAGCTAATATTTCATTATCATTTTCTGGGATACATCTAATGTAATTAAAATCTGTTGTTTTCTTTGCTCTATGTTTAGCTATTTTATATACCATTATACTTCTCCTTCCCCGGCATCAATTTGATCGTATAGATTTTTATACTTTTCTGCTTTAGCTTTTGCTTCTGCTACTTTCGTTTACTTTTTGAAGACGTTACAGGTTTGAAGGGCTGTGTCAGACCTATTTACTTGCCCCTGTTTAATTTGATCAATTAGGTATTTAAAAAGTTATATTAATTTAACTAAATCGCGCGCTCCGCCAAACGATGCCATCATTAATGCCGAAATGCCGAATAACGATGTCTCAAGTCAGTCTTTTCTAAAATTTATATTTTTGTAGGTATTAAAGAAATAACTAATTTCACAGTTTATTTGTTTAATAAAAAAATTAAGCACCCCCTTTTGGAGTAGAACTTTTTGATATGTTGTTTATTATACATTTCTTAGTGAAATTACAAAAAGTTCTATCTTGTTTGATTTTTTCCGTAAGTAAAAACTCCATTGACTCCACTAAATGTTTAATGGCCAAACTTACATCACCTCACGTATGAAAAATATAAGAACGTTACCTTATGTAGGAATGTCACATCAGATGTTAAACGAGAAATAAAGATATTTACCATACAGGAAACTTGTTCATCTCGATAGTAATTATGGGTATACCCAATTAATTATTTGACGCAAGTATTTTTATAACCAAATTCCACAACATACCAAATCTGGTAACTATTATTCTTTGTTAGATTGTAGATATAAATAAATATTTGGTTTTAGTTTTTCTAAGAAAGCTTCATTATGAAGTGTTGGATTAGACATTTGTTTTATCTGCTTACGTTAGATACAGGTTGTCTCATTTATACACATCATTGTATAACTAGACAATGTGTAGTTAAACAATGGTTGCATGAAATTCAAAATGTTACACCTAATAAAAATCAGAAATCTTAACGGAATTTTAAAAAGTAGTACAGTAAAACCTCGGATATAACGGACAAAAAATCAGATCAAATGTAAAAAAAAAATTAGAATGCAAAAAAATATGAAAATCGAATTCTAGAGGGAAAAACAACAAGGGCAGGATCTCGGCACTTCTTTGTGCTAACGCCGATGGATCGCATGGATTGACTACTATAATTGTTGGTAAATCTAGTGTTGTCAATGATATAATCATCAAAAGGCATCATCTGCCCGTTTCATATTATAGCTCTAATAGGGCATGGTTCAACAAAGATATTTTCAAAAATTGGTTTTTAAAGGATTTGTACCTGCAGTGAGAAAACTTCAAGAGAAGAAACTGGTAATACCGCCTAAAGAGGTGAAATGTTTATTGATTTTAGACAAAGCTCCTGCTAATCCCACTGAAAGTATTTTGTATTTTGACAATGACACTCGATTTGGGCGTCGAAATGTTAATAAAATTATTTTTTGAATTTAATTGTGGCTTATTTCCCATCTAAATAGTTAATTATAAAAATGCCACAAGGAAATAGCTTCAGAACACCACTGAAAGTATTCTAAATTCAGAAAATGGCAACTTTAATTGTATGTTTTGCCAAAAAATACATCGCTTATTCAACCCATGAATCAGTGAATAATTTTGTCAACCAAATGAGTATATTGCAGAAAGTTTTTAGATGAAGTAGAAAAGTAAAAAAGTAGCGAACAAAACTTTATTCCTTTTTTAACTTACAGATTTGATTGATTTTAAAAAAAATTGATTGATTTTAAACCTATTTTTATACAACGGACTTTCGGCTTTAACGGACATCCTGTCCCCCCAATTAATCCGTTATATCGAGGTTTTACTGTAGTATGTTGTACCGAAAATGCCGATAAAAACTGGTTTGCGATCAGTTTTAATAACTCCACCTTTGATATTTAATAACAACACAACCACCAGAACTAACAAAGGATACCAAATGGGAGAACAACAACTTAAAATAATCTGCTATGCAGACGATGAAATCCTAATCTCTAAAAGTGAAGATGATCTACAACACATGCTGCACCAATTTAACATAACCGCCAGAAAATTTAACATGTTAATTTCCCCAAAAAAGACAAAATGCATGACTATAACAGCAAATCCAATAAAATGTAAATTGGAGCTAGAGGGTCAGATAATAAAACAAGTGAAGTTTAAATATGTAGGCGTTACACTATCTAGCTATGGAAGACTCGAATCAGAAGTGGAAGATCAATAGCAATGAATAAATCGTCAGTTTATAAGATAAATTTCAATACCCCCTATCTCGGAAACGAAGCATTTGCGGACCTACGTTTATAAAGCAAACTGTCATTATTTTTTTCATGCAGAATTACCCCTTAAATTAAAGTTTGTCATACTTATTTAAAAATAGATGGAGAGCTAGAGCCGAAAAATCATCGTCATAAGTAATATGGAGTTTTTCCTGTGAAATGTGTCCATTGTATATTGACAATTATGACCCCTTTCAGGCTGACACCTCAGTGGATACAGGAAGTAGCAATAAGGGATGAAAGGGAAAAGTTAGTGCAGTCATTAAAGGTTTTCACCTCCTATTTTTTAAACCTCCATCGATTTGCATGAAAATTGGTGACTAGTCAGAGCATACCTCAAGAAATAAAACTGATTTGGTGCCAACTTGCATTTTTACCCTGGTGGTGAATACCACCCCTTCCTGCGGGTGAAAACAATTTTATTAAAAATAACCCCACAAATCGATAGAGGGACAAATTTTAAGTAAAATTTGTTATATCATGTTATTAAAATAAATCAATACTTTTTGAGTTATTAAAGATCAAAGATTTGTCTATTTAAGAGCATATGCGTGAAGTTAAGAATGATAAAAAGAACATATACCCCATTCCACGAATATACGTCTGTTTTGGATTATCGCGACAACGAATATTTTACTGTGCAAAATATGAAGAACGAAAGTAAATTGCAAATTATATTGTTGTTTATTGGAGTAATTATTAGAGCAAAATACTCTCATACTTCTCATGTTGCACACTAAAATATTCGTTGTCGCGATAATCCAAAACAGACGTATATTCGTGGAATACACCATAATAATTAATTGTATGTTAGTAAAATATTATTTTTATATTATTTCGATATTTAATTGAATTTTTTCTATCAATGTAAACTGAATATGTCCAGAAACTGGGGGTGTCCAATAATGGGTACATTTGACATATTCGAATACACTTTTGCTAAATTTATAATATCGAAATAGTATAAAAATAATATTTTAGTAACATACAATTAATTAATAATATGTTCTTTTTATCATCCGTAACTTCACGCATATGCTCTTAAACAGACAAATCTTTGATCTTTAATAACTCAAAAAGTATTGATTTATTTCAATAACATGATATAAAAAATTTTATGTATAATTTTTCCCTCTATCGATTTGTGGGGTTATTTTTAATAAAATAGTTTTTACCACCAAGAAGGGGTGGTATCCACCCCCAGGGTAAAAGTGCAAGTTGGCACCAAATCATTATTTTTCTTGGGGTATGCTCTAACTAGTCACCAATTTTCATGCAAATCGATAGAGGTTTAACAAAATAGATAGGAGGTGAAAACCTTTAAAGACTACACTAACTTTTCCCTTTCATCCCTTATTGCTACTTCCTGTATGCACTGAGGTGTCAGCCTGAAAGGGGTCATAATTATCAATATAAAATAGACACATTTCATATGCCAAACTCCGTATTACTTATGACGATGATTTTTCGGCTCTAGCTCTTGGACTAAAACACCCTAAAAAGCAAGTAAAAGTACAGTGGAACCCCGATAAGTCGGACCCGATAACCCGAAAGTCCGGCTAACCCGGACCGATTTTCATCAGCCAAAACAAACATTTTTTCATTTTGACTGAGTTTTTTACCAAGAAATAAACAATACTGTATACAACTGTATGTAATTTATATGTACTGTGCACATGTATTTCATGTTTTTGCAATTATAATGTGTATTTGTCTATTATTTATGTGTATTTTACTAATTTTTACCATATTCTCCGGCTAACTCGGATTTTCGATAACCCGGATCGGCTGCGGTCCCGATTAATTCGACTTATCGTGGTTCCACTGTATCATAACTTTTTTATTATCCAACTTAAGCAAATTAATAATTAAAAACACAATGTTAAGAAAATCTGAGGCTATAGTTGGGTTTTAATTTCAGTATTTTATAAATGCTAAAATATTCCACAGGGTCACGCGAACTTTGATAAAAAGTCACAGTTTGATTGGTACACCTGGTACATTGGTACAATGACAATTTACCTGCTTAGTAACAATATTATTATAGAGATATTGTTAAAGAATGAGGCTATAACATGTTAAAAAAATCACTTAAATCGAACAACAGGTTTAAGAAATTCGAGACATTAAAAATAACCAATTTTCAAGGTAGTGGGTTAATTTCTTGGAGGAGTGTATAATATGGTTACAATTGAAGTACAGTGGAACCCCGATAAGTCGGCCCCCGATAACCCGGAACTAACCCGGACCGATTTTCATTAGACAAACATTTCAACAATAAAAATGTATGTAATATACAGGGTGTCCCGAAAAGATTGGTCATAAATTATACCACAGATTTTGGGCTCAAAAATAGGTTGATTGGACCTCACTTACCTATATACAATAGTGCACAAAAAAAGTTACAGCCCTTTGAAGTTACAAAATGAAAATCGATTTTTTTTCATATATCGAAAACTCTTAAAGATTTTTTTTTGAAAATGGACATGTGGCATTTTTATGGCAGCATCATCTTAAAAAAAAAATTAAAGTAAAATTTGTGCACCCCATAAAAATTTTATGGGGGTTTTGTTCCCTTAAACCCGCCCAAACTTCTGTGTACGTTCGAATTAAATTAATATTGTATTACCATTAGTTAAAAACAATGTTTTTAAAACTTTTTTGCCTCTTAGTACTTTTTCGATAAGCTAGTGTTTATCGAGATATTTTGAATATTTGTCGAATCCACCACATATTTGTATATGGTTAAGTACGATTACAGAGACCTGTTAATAATCTGAAAATTTATTTATAATTTACATTTTTATGTATATTTTGAAAAAGAAGCCACATCTCGATAAAAGGTTACTTATCAAAAAAAGACTAAGAGACAAAAAAGTTTTAAAAACACCGTGTTTAACTAATGGTACCACAATAATAGTTTAATTGGAATGTACACAAACATTTGGGGGGTTTAAAGGAGCAAAACCCACATAAAATTTTTATGTAATTATATTAAAAAAGAAGCCGCATCTCGATAAAAACTGGCTTATTGAAAAAATACTAAGAGACAAAAAAGTTTTAAAAACGTTGTGTTTAACTAATGGTACTACAATAATGAATTAATTGGGACGTAAACAAAAGTTTGGGGGGGTTTAAGGGAACAAAACCCCCATAAAATTTTTATGGGGTGGACAAATTTCACTATAATTTTGTTTTAAGATGTTCCTGACATAAGAATCATACATGTCCGTTTTCAATAAAAAATCTCTAATAGTTTTCGATATATTGAAAAAAATCGATTTTCATTTTGCAAATTCAAATGGCTGTAACTTTTTTTATGAGCACATTTGTACTAAGGTAAATTAGGTGCAATCGAACTATTTTTGACCCCAAAATGTGCGGTATAATTTATGACCAATCTTTTCGGGACACCCTGTATATTATAACATGTTATCTGTAGCCGCTACTGGAATGTCTTAAAAATATCGAATTTCATTGATAAAATGCGCATATCCCACCAATCTTTGCTTCGACCATAATATAATATTTGAGAGATAATGGGTATTTGTGTAATTTGAACTATACGATAGTAAAAATGTCTCATGGCACACGGCGGCGGCAGAGCGACGCTCATTATCTCGGGCTATCCGAAACAACAGACACCTGTTATTCTTTATTTATTTCCAACTGTCTTAGCATTGTTTGAAAAAAGACTATTTAATTTTTTTTTTACAATGGTCTTTTAAACAATGAAAGAGCCACTGTTCTTAAATAACATAACATCGATCCGATGGCAGACGAAATTGACACAACCGAAACTGATTGAGTTTTTTTACCTAGAAATTAACAATACTCTATACTAGTCTATACTGTCTATACTATATTCTATATAGGAGGAGGTAAGTTAGATGTGTACTGTGCATATTTATATTTCATGTTATTTCAATTATAACGGACTTTATCTATAAGTATACCGTATTTTATTAATTTTTACCATGCTCCCCGGCTAACCCGGATCGGCCGCGGTCCCGATTAATCAGAGTTATCGATGTTCCACTATAGTACCTACGCAAGGCGCGGAGTAGCATTCCGACTTGTCAGTAGTTTTGTTTTGAATTATATTTCTTAGATTGAATCATAGTATGTTTTTTTCTTAGTTAACATGGTCAGTTTATCTAACAACACTATTCCCAAACTAGTTATTTTTTTGAAAATAGAAAATTATAACACGCTTCTTTGACCTAAGTACTTTCAATTCGAACTGAAAGTAAATATCAAAATTTTAACTATGTTTTAAATTATCAATTAATTTAAGGGTTTGTTTCCCTAATGCTGCTGAATTTTAAAACAGTAGTGTATGGATTTTTGCACAGATATTTTATAAATTTTAATAATCTCTTTTTCAAAACTTCTGTATAATTTAACAACATATCCAACACTGTTTTAATTGCTTTTGCACATTTAGGTTGAAAAATTCACGTTTGTTACAAAAACAATTTTCATGATTAAATTAAAACCATAATTCTACCGCAAACTAAAAGTTGGTCATAATAGTTTCGACCGGTGAAAATACTTTTTCTCGTTTTTCTGTTTTAATCAAGAATGAGTCAATAACAGTCTCTAATGCTTTGTTTCGCGTTTTCGCTGGTTTTTTCGTTTGGAATTATTTCATTGGGATTATTGCGATTTTTTGGTTTCATATGCCCACGATCAATATTACTGACGGTCAGTAATACTGTTAGTATCCCTTTCACTCTTAAAATACTGATGGAGGATATCAGAATATCTAGATATTTCGTCAGTGTCGCGTCAGTATTTTTTACTATTTCATTACACGGTCAATAATACTGTCGCTACTTGCAAATTCTATCTGTCAATAATACTGATCGTGTAAGGGCCGCTATAGTAGTGTTAGAATACAAAAAATTGTATAATTTTAACTTCGAAGAAAAAACTCCTGTTGTAATTGATACAATTTCAATTAGGATTTAAAATATAAACTTAAAAGAGATTACAGAAGCGTTCAAGACAAACGTTTTTAGACTTACCAGTTCACCTTCAGGAAACTTTGTACTTTATAAATAGCCCCAGAACCAAACAGTGGTTGAATTTAATTTAAAAGTTACATTATAAAATTGTAAAAATAAAATGACTAATAGCCAATATTGGATAACTATCCGGGAACATAATAGTCCCTACTCGAGTAGGAAGTTACATAGTCACATGTACTTCTTGGTTTACCTTCACCTGCTAAAAGGTTGGCAGTTGTCCTGTTGTAATGAAACTGCAAAACCTTTATAAACTAGGCTTTAATATACAAAGAAATCAGCATGAGGTGATTAATGAAATTACAATTTACAATAACATGACATATATGACAGTAACTAAGATGAGAAATAAACATAGTTCACAGACTACTACATTCACCCCAGCTTTATTTTTCAACAAAGTCTTCAAGGTAAGCAGGAGCGTTTCTTTCCCTTGTAGCTCTTCTAATAAAAATGTCTTTATTTTCTTAGATTGCCCTAGATTGAGTGATACATGTGAGGAAAACATTTGTACTTTCCTCACATGTATCACTCAATCTAGGGCTTGGTGGATCCTTGAACTGTTCATTACAAAGCTCAGACTCTGATCCAGTAACATTGTCACAGTCAAGTAGAGATACATCTCCTCGTGGTGCAAGTTGTCTTAAAGCTACTGTTGTGTCTTTGCCATCTTCACGTCTAACAACAACATAGTTCGGATTTGCTTCAATCAGTTTCACTTCTTCAACAAGGGGGTCATATTTGGAGTGCCTCACATTCTTTTTCATAAACACTTTTCCGTGGATTATCAACCATGAAGGAAGTGCAGTTCCATTTAAAGCTTTTCTAGAATGATGAAACATTCGCTCATGAGGGGTATTGTTTGTAGCTGTACACAAAAGAGAACGAATTGAATGAAGAGCTATCTCAACTACTTCTTCCCACTGTTCACTGACGCTGAATTGGACATCTGAAGCCTACATACCTTGTAAAAATGTCCAACTTTCAAGCATTTCTTGCAAACTTTGTCGTTAGCAGGGCATAGGCTACGAGGATGTCTTTCAGTTGATCCACAAAAGTAACATTTTCAACTTTTCACAGAGGCAGAAGTATAATTAGTTGGCTCTTTGTACAGGAGTTATATATATAGGAGTATAATAATTTGTACAGGAGTTATATAAGCCTCAGAGTGTTTTGAAGCTGACTCCAGAGATTGGGCTTTCAGTATGGCATCTTGCAGAATTGTACTGTGGTTTTCTAGTAAACGTTGTCTTATGTCATTAGAAAGAATCCCACTAATAAAAGAGTCTCTTATATAATCTTCTATATTTTGGTCTGCAGAAACCGCTAGAAAATTACAGTCTTTGGAAAGCACCTCAAGATGTTGAACGTATTGATCTATATTGTCACCAGTTTGTTGTCTTTTAATCATTAGGATATGTCGGACAATGATTTCATTTTTTGGTTTAACAAAAACTGCTTCGAGAACATGGGCGTCCGCAGGATCAAAACTAGGGGAGGGCAGATTTGAGAAATAAAAAAATTGGTTAGATAAGCAATAATAAATATAGACGTAAATTGAGAGTCTTCAGAGAGGGTGAGGGTGAAGGGGTTTCCTACGAAAAGTTTTGAAAATAACGTTTTTGGAGCCAAAATTATAACTCAATGATTTCATACAAAAATGAAGCAAACTAAATATACTTATATTAAATATTTAAAAAAAATTTAATGATTTTTACAAAAACGTGATGCAAATTTAACAAGTTTATTTCCTCCTGGATAAGCCTTCGATGTGTGAAGCAAGATAAATTGTCTGTTCCTAAACACTATTATTTAAACAACAAATTACGCGGATCAATTGTAAATTCTTGTAAAACTTTCTCTACAAACTCTTTCTTTTTTGGTAATATTTGTTTTCTAACCCATTAAGGCGATCTTCGACCATTGTACTCCGCAACCATGTTTTTATTCTTTGAAGACTGCTGAACGACCTCTCAACTGTACACGTAGTGCAAGGCAATGTTACGAGAATTTCCAGCAATTTTTTTGTTAACGGATAAAAAGTAGTGGACGTTCGAACCAGTTCAAAAATTTCAAGGGTGTTGAAGATGTCTAACTCATTATTAAGGCGTTTTTTATTCCAATGTTCTACCCATACTTCTAGCTCTGCATCTATTCCATTTATTTCATAGTGGTTTAAGGATTGTCCCAGTTGTTCTAATTTATGGCCATTTAAATCAATTTTTGAAAAATGCTTGGAATGCAGAAGACTCAGAGCGAAGGCTGGCGTATTTTCTTCGGAAACCGTGTCTCTAGAGACAATACGAAAGAATCATGGATCGCCTTCGGTATTTACTAGGCGTATCAGCTGGATGATTGCTTCTATGCTGTTGCTTGTCTACAGTTCTAGGGGTAGATAATTCAAAACCGCATTCTTCGGCTACCTTATTGGCTTCATTCAATAAAGTTTTTGTTACATTCTCTGCATTCTGTCTGTGTTTTTAAAATATCCATGATTTGACGAATATGTTCCGCTACCTTTAAAACATTAGTTTGCGCAGATTGTACGCGGTTGACTATAGGCTCTAGGTATTCGGAATATTTTGCAATCACAATGACAGCGACGATAAATCCTGACTTGCATGTCACATAATGCAACTGATAAGATGTTTTTCTAGTGACCAAATTTCCTTCAACGGATAGGGTTTGCAAGGCCTGTACAATTTCAATGAATTTTTTTCGAAAAACCCTAATTACTTTGTATTTCTCGAACCACCGTGTTTCGCAGAGGCTAGGGATATTTGCTATCATATTCCTTCTTAATACTGATTCACGGAAGAAATTGGTTGTATTTTGAATAGTTGCAATAGTATTTCGCACTTCATTTAAACTATTCAAATCGTTCATACTAAATTTAATCTGTGTGACGCACAGTGGAAAAAAAAATTCGAATAGAAAGAAAATACGAATTCAGGGGTGGTTGCTGTTGCTTGCAGATTTAAAAAATATTAGGTAAATAAAATAATAGCAGATTTCAAATTTGCATTAAAGTTTTGTTAAGTTTATGTGGTTTTTTCATCCCAGCTAGAATGTAGATACAGAGTGGTTGCATTGAAAATCAAGATTAAGTTACACCTTTGTATTTTTCTATATTGCTTATTCACCAATTTTACACTCGCCTCGTCCTCTCTAGGGGGGGGGGCAGCTGCCCCCCTCTGCCCCTCCCTGTGGACGCCCATGTTCGAGAATACTTTTGGCTTCAGAATACTTGGTACAATCAGAGATAAGTTCATAGATATTGTTGCTCACGTAATTTACTAGTAGATTGAATTTATCCTCCTCTGAAACACCAACTACAGAGGAAATAAAGTTTTCAAAAGTAGCTTTCCAATGTATCCAGACGTATCCAATGTATCTTGAGACGATCTAGAAGAGTTTGAATCTGCATCGAATCTGTCTGGTCGTAGTAGCTTATCTATATTTGATATTTCTTTGTACATTAAATTGTAATGACCAAAACCTTGATAAACTAGGTTTTCATATACAAAGGAATCAACATGAGGTGATTAAGGTGATACAGTAGCGATCAACAGGTAGCCTAAACGCGTTCCAAGATTGCGGCTGTAATTTTGAATATTTTTTCGAGATATTTTGCACACGTATTCGTAATATAATAAAGAATGGCGGTACAGAGCCCAATTTGAAAAATATATTAATATGTGGAAATTACTCTGTAATTAAATACAATATTAAAAAAACGAGCCTGTACCGCCATTAAGAAGAACAAAAAAATACACTTTCTTCAAATAAACTTTTTTATCCGATGCCTAGACTTTGTCTAATTTTGGAACTACTACATTTTTTTATTTCATTAGTAGTTCCAAAATGACACAAAATCTAGGCATCGGATAAAAAAGTTTATTTGAAGAAAGTGTATTTTTTTGTTCTTCTTAATGGCGGTACAGGCTCGTTTTTTTAATATTGTAGCGTATTTAGCCTAAACGCGTTCCAAGATTGCGGCTGTAATTTTGAATATTTTTTCGAGATATTTTGCACACGTATTCGTAATATAATAAACAATGGCGGTACAGAGCCCAATTTGAAAAATATATTAATATGTGGAAATTACTCTGTAATTAAATACAATATTAAAAAAACGAGCCTGTACCGCCATTAAGAAGAACAAAAAAATACACTTTCTTCAAATAAACTTTTTTATCCGATGCCTAGATTTTGTGTCATTTTGGAACTAGTAATGAAATAAAAAAAATTAGTAGTTCCAAAATGGCACAAAATCTAGGCATCGGATAAAAAAGTTTATTTGAAGAAAGTGTATTTTTTTGTTCTTCTTAATGGCGGTACAGGCTCGTTTTTTTAATATTGTAGCGTATTTAGCCTAAACGCGTTCCAAGATTGCGGCTGTAATTTTGAATATTTTTTCGAGATATTTTGCACACGTATTCGTAATATAATAAAGAATGGCGTTACAGAGCCCAATTTGAAAAATACATTAATATGTGGAAATTACTCTGTAATTAAATACAATATTAAAAAAACGAGCCTGTACCGCCATTAAGAAGAACAAAAAATACACTTTCTTCAAATAAACTTTTTTATCCGATGCCTAGATTTTGTGTCATTTTGGAACTAGTAATGAAATAAAAAAAATTAGTAGTTCCAAAATGGCACAAAATCTAGGCATCGGATAAAAAAGTTTATTTGAAGAAAGTGTATTTTTTTGTTCTTCTTAATGGCGGTACAGGCTCGTTTTTTTAATATTGTAGCGTATTTAGCCTAAACGCGTTCCAAGATTGCGGCTGTAATTTTGAATATTTTTTCGAGATATTTTGCACACGTATTCGTAATATAATAAAGAATGGCGGTACAGAGCCCAATTTGAAAAATATATTAATATGTGGAAATTACTCTGTAATTAAATACAATATTAAAAAAACGAGCCTGTACCGCCATTAAGAAGAACAAAAAATACACTTTCTTCAAATAAACTTTTTTATCCGATGCCTAGATTTTGTGTCATTTTGGAACTAGTAATGAAATAAAAAAAATTAGTAGTTCCAAAATGGCACAAAATCTAGGCATCGGATAAAAAAGTTTATTTGAAGAAAGTGTATTTTTTTGTTCTTCTTAATGGCGGTACAGGCTCGTTTTTTTAATATTGTAGCGTATTTAGCCTAAACGCGTTCCAAGATTGCGGCTGTAATTTTGAATATTTTTTCGAGATATTTTGCACACGTATTCGTAATATAATAAAGAATGGCGTTACAGAGCCCAATTTGAAAAATACATTAATATGTGGAAATTACTCTGTAATTAAATACAATATTAAAAAAACGAGCCTGTACCGCCATTAAGAAGAACAAAAAATACACTTTCTTCAAATAAACTTTTTTATCCGATGCCTAGATTTTGTGTCATTTTGGAACTAGTAATGAAATAAAAAAAATTAGTAGTTCCAAAATGGCACAAAATCTAGGCATCGGATAAAAAAGTTTATTTGAAGAAAGTGTATTTTTTTGTTCTTCTTAATGGCGGTACAGGCTCGTTTTTTTAATATTGTAGCGTATTTAGCCTAAACGCGTTCCAAGATTGCGGCTGTAATTTTGAATATTTTTTCGAGATATTTTGCACACGTATTCGTAATATAATAAACAATGGCGGTACAGAGCCCAATTTGAAAAATATATTAATATGTGGAAATTACTCTGTAATTAAATACAATATTAAAAAAACGAGCCTGTACCGCCATTAAGAAGAACAAAAAAATACACTTTCTTCAAATAAACTTTTTTATCCGATGCCTAGATTTTGTGTCATTTTGGAACTAGTAATGAAATAAAAAAAATTAGTAGTTCCAAAATGGCACAAAATCTAGGCATCGGATAAAAAAGTTTATTTGAAGAAAGTGTATTTTTTTGTTCTTCTTAATGGCGGTACAGGCTCGTTTTTTTTAATATTGTAGCGTATTTAGCCTAAACGCGTTCCAAGATTGCGGCTGTAATTTTGAATATTTTTTCGAGATATTTTGCACACGTATTCGTAATATAATAAAGAATGGCGGTACAGAGCCCAATTTGAAAAATATATTAATATGTGGAAATTACTCTGTAATTAAATACAATATTAAAAAAACGAGCCTGTACCGCCATTAAGAAGAACAAAAAATACACTTTCTTCAAATAAACTTTTTTATCCGATGCCTAGATTTTGTGTCATTTTGGAACTAGTAATGAAATAAAAAAAATTAGTAGTTACAAAATGGCACAAAATCTAGGCATCGGATAAAAAAGTTTATTTGAAGAAAGTGTATTTTTTTGTTCTTCTTAATGGCGGTACAGGCTCGTTTTTTTAATATTGTAGCGTATTTAGCCTAAACGCGTTCCAAGATTGCGGCTGTAATTTTGAATATTTTTCGAGATATTTTGCACACGTATTCGTAATATAATAAAGAATGGCGGTACAGAGCCCAATTTGAAAAATACATTAATATGTGGAAATTACTCTGTAATTAAATACAATATTAAAAAAACGAGCCTGTACCGCCATTAAGAAGAACAAAAAAATACACTTTCTTCAAATAAACTTTTTTATCCGATGCCTAGACTTTGTCTAATTTTGGAACTACTACATTTTTTTATTTCATTAGTAGTTCCAAAATGACACAAAATCTAGGCATCGGATAAAAAAGTTTATTTGAAGAAAGTGTATTTTTTTTTCTCTTAATGGCGGTACAGGCTCGTTTTTTTAATATTGTATTTAATTACAGAGTAATTTCCACATATTAATATATTTTTCAAATTGGGCTCTGTACCGCCATTCTTTATTACATTACGAATACGTGTGCCAAATATCTCGAAAAAATATTCAAAATTACAGCCGCAATCTTGGAACGCGTTTTTGCTACCTGTTGATCGCTACTGTTTCCTCTTAATGAAATTACAATAACATGACATATATGACAGTAACTAAGATGAGAAATAAACATAGTTCACAGACTACTACACCTGTTGCTTTCTGTACGATTTCTGTAAAGAGAAACTTTTGATATCATAAATCAATCGTAATGAAAGCTCAATTTTTGGGACGGCTGCAGAAAATGAATTTTATAGTATTAACTAGGTATTTTGCCCGTCGCCATGTGACGGGGAATAAAATCAATTGCCTTCTACAGTCACTGCATCAATTTTTTGTGACATCCTCATATTTAATCGTATCTCCTTCCAATTTTTTCTGACACCCTCCATTTTTTTCTGATTCCTTTAATTTTTTCTAGTACCCTTAAATTTTATCTGATACCCTGCATTTTTTTTTGACTGATTTTTGACTGATTATTTTTTTTATATCTCTTTTATTTCGTAACTCGAGAAGGACTAGATTGATTTGGCTACTTTTGATTTGGAAATATTTGTAGAAATCTAAGGAAGAATCAACTATTTTCAATGGGAAATTAGCCACAATTTTACCAAAAAAAATGATTTTATTAACAATGATTATAAAACTATAAAAAATTTTTATTGATTATAAAAATGCCACAAGGAAATAGCTTCAGAACAACATCTAAGAAAGAAGATCTTTACAATTAGTGGTATAAATCAAAACGGAGTATAAACTCACGAGTATGTTCTCATGAGTATCTATGAGCATAAAGTATAAGTTTATACTCTATTGCACATAAATATAAATTTTGATGTGATTAGTTTCTACTCACAGTACATAAGAGTAGATGGAGTATATACTCCGACATTTGGAGTAAAACTACATTCTCATTTTTATTCATACGAGCCCTTAACACATCAGATACCAAATTTTATTAGTTGTATAGGAAGTGTGTTAAAAATGTGCTCCTTGCTCAAAAATATTTCTATTTTTGACAATATCGAAAATTAATACACAGAAAATATGTTTGTATTTAAAAATAATTTTAATACATTGTTTACTTACTACATATACTAAAAACTAATTTTCAACATTTTCTCTGCGAAATTGAAAATTCAAGTTTGTACATTAATGCATTACTTTTAGTAATTATAAATTTAATGAAACAATTATTCTAAATACCATATTTAGATCAAACAACGTGCTAAAAGCATGGATTTCACGGGAAACGTAAAAAATTACGTAAATCTAAAGAAGCATCATACAACTATGACCTATATGACAATAACATTGTTGTATTTAGTATTTTCTTTACGATTTCGTCACATTTTCTAACATTTTAAATCTTTCTTGGACTTCTACAAATGTTTTATAATGGTGATTAGCTAATTCGATTCAGTCATACTGCAGCTGTTATAAAAAATATATAACAAAATAAAATGACGTTTATTAAACGTCATTCAATGTTTATATATCGAAACCGTACCGGACAGCCTGCATGACTTGTTGAATTAGGATTTTATATGATTGGATTTTTAAAGCCATTTATGTCTAAAATCTATCACATGTTCTAAATAAAACATACATTACAAAACATACAATAAAACATACGCTATAAACACGTAGATTTTCCGACATTTTAAAATTTTATTTGTAATTAATTTAAGCTTCTTTTATGTTATGTATGGCGTATCTTTTGAATGACTATAAAAAAGAAATAACACTACTTACCTATTTGTTTAAGGTGCAATAAAAGACAGATATAAAACCTTTATACCCTTAGATTCGTTTAGATTCGGTCAATCAGTTTATCAATCTCCGTCTGCATTTAAACCTGGTGCTATTTTTTGAATAATTCAATTAGAGTACAATAATAAAACTTTTGCGTTCGTACAGAAATGCTCTAACTTCGTTACAGCAAGATTCAACCATATCTTTAATCTAGGGAAGAGTCGTATGCCCTCGATGTTTTCCTATTCCTATACCTTAAAAATAGCATCCATCCACTATAAATTTTACGAGAATTTTACCTTTAATTTTAGTGCCCCTAAAAGGAAATTTGACCGTTCAAAAGTTTTATGGCAAGTCTTAGGAATATCTTAAGACGTCTTATATTTTATAGGTGCAATTTAAAAGATTATGGAGGGTAATGGTTCTAAGATGATCAATTTAGTTTAATATATTAATATATGTCAGCGAGAATTATCTTGAAAATTGAAAACTAGATATATTCACTATCGTGTTTTCCTCTTCGTCCCATGTTTTACACTATAGTTCAGTCAAATAAATTTTAAATACATATAAATCATTTTGTATTAGATTTTAAATTGGAACCTTTTCCGAATCAAAGTTTAGGTGAATCGGAATGATTTTTTCATGAAATTATCGGTTTAATTTTACGGGAACATTGTTTAAACATTGACTAAAATGTCACAAATTACCACAAAACGAGTTTTTTATATCCCTCAAATAAGTCGTCCACGTATAAGGTTTTTTTCCATAATCAAACAACAACAATCAACAAATCAACAATCAATCAGTCAACAAACGAAAAAAAAAAAAATCGTTGAAATTAGAATTGGCATTAAAATAAACAAAAATAGAGAGATAATTTCAAAACTTGTCTCAAAAGTTTCTTATCTATCTTATAAAAATTGGCCCTTAAAAGTCCTGAAATAAGACAATAACATTACTAAATTAAACAATTTTTCTTTTCCTTACTTTTTAAAAACATTCTCCTATTCATAATTTTTCTATGGATGCTATACAATGTGCAACTTCTCTCACTACTTACATACATTCAAAACGAACAATTTCTCAGAGTGTGAGAAAAGTCGGCCATTGCAGTGAGAAATATTTTTTCTCGCGGATTCCATGGTAATATGCACAATACAAACACAAATATTTTTGTCAAATAAAATGTGTCAAATCACAACTTACGAGGAATTACCTTTCAAAACTGTTCAAATATAACTGGTAACGATAATTTTAAATAAATAAAAATATATAAATATTAAGAATATTAAATACGTACATGTACCTATTTTACTTCAATTTTGGCATATAATCTACATAATAGCACCTAAATTATTTAATTTTGAAGATTGAACTCTTGACAAAAACGCATACATAGAAAAAATACAGTGTACAACACGTGAGAAAATGACATATTTCTCCCTCGCAACAAACTTCTGCGCTCGTGAGAAATAGGTCTTTTTTCTCTCTTGTACAATATACTATTGTTTTATATCATTAATATTGACAATTCAGACATATCTATACATACTATACATGCGTATATAGATACATTTTAAATACTCTGGGCTAGTTAGCAAAATACAAGGAAAAGTTATTTACCAGCAATTTTATTGCTGGAATCGACTCTTATTATGGTATGTATTAATAATATAGATATGCAAAGTCCGTAGATAGTGTGCTACTTTTTTTATAAACAAAATGGCGCCCGAAAATCGTGTTTCTTTCAATTTTTGCTCTTTAACTCCAAAGATTTTAAATTTAGACCAAAAACACCCAAATAAAAATTCACCCCAATTAAATTCTGCATAGAGACGTGTTTTTTCCGATTTACTTCGACGAAAACTTTCCCCGGAAAAAGCGGGTTTTTCCAACAAAATCTTTAATTTTCAACTAAACTTTTAGATAAGTAGTGGTTAATCAATAATTAAATAACTTGGTAACGTAAAGCCCTTTCCGTAAGTATTATAATTCCAGAAGTCTATGGAAATAGACTGAACAGTTTAGCAACAATTAAAATGTTAATTAAAAATTTACGGTCGCTATAATAACGACAAAAATTATGATGCATAAGAATAACTATGATTTTTTCATAAAAAAATACTATAGCTATCTAATGTACTTTACAGAATTGAAATTGGACTATTTAAGCGGCCTCAGGAATATTTTAAAATTATAAACAATTTTTTGGTTTATAAACAAATAGAATATCTCGGGAAATATTAAACTAAATTAAATTGTGAAAACGGTATTCGAAAGACAGCGGCAGGACGCTTCTTTTAAAAGAAAAAAACGTTTAATTATGATGAGTGGTTCCTGAGATACGACCTGTCAAAGTTGACCGGAATTTACGGCAAGATATAAACAATAGGATCATAATGTTCAAACCATCACCTTTTTATTTTTGTCCTCTTTCTCTACACCAATTTTCATATCTTTAAGAGCCTCATAACATATATTATTATAACAAAAACTATCGATAATACGTGTGAAAATTGCCAAAAATAGCAAAATTCCAATCAAAAATTAGGTTGGAGAAAATGTAACCCTCAAAGTTCAAAATCGGTATACGTTAACAAAATGCATTTTCTCGGCTTCCCATGGAGCAATTTCCTTCATTCTTTTTTTGTTCTCTAGTAACTCGAGTAGAGCCATCGAACTAACGCATTATTAAATGTCAAACTTGCTTTTGTTTTGTTATAATAGATTAATTTATTTTTAAGAACAGAAAATTACATATTTTTTCCAGTTGTAGGCTTTTTTTTAGATAAACTTCTAAAAGTGTACCTTTTAAAGTTAAAAACATAAATATTCTCATTTGAAAGCTGTATAATTATTTAAACAATTTTTATTTAAACAAATTAAAATATTGTGTTATAATAAATAAATTAATTTATTGTAACAAAACAAAAGCAAGTTTGACATTTAATAATGCGTTAGTTCGATGGATCTACTCGAGTTACTTGGATACAAAAAAAGAATGAAGAAAATTGCTCCATGGGAAGCCGAGAAAATGCATTTTTTTAACGTATACCGATTTTGAACTTTGAGGGTTACATTTTCTCCAACCTAATTTTTGATTGGCATTTTGCTATTTTTGGCAATTTTCACACGTATTATCGATAGTTTTTATTATAATAATATATGTTATGAGGATTTTAAAGATATGAGAATTGGTGTGGAGAAAGAGGACAAAAATAAAAAGGTGATGGTTTGAAAATTATGATCCTATTGTTTATATCTTTGCCGTAAATTTCGGTCAACTTTGACCGGTTGTATCTCAGGAACCACTCTTCATAATTAAAGGTTTTTTCTTTTAAAAGAAGTGTCCTGCCGCTATCTTTCGAACACCATTTTCACGATTTAAGTTAGTTTAACATTTCTCGAGATATTCTATTTGTTTATAAGCCAAAAAATTGTTTATAATTTTAAAATATTCCTGAGGCTGCTTAAATAGTCCAATTTCAATTCTGTAAAGTACATTAGATAGGTATAGTATCTTTTTATGAAAAAATCATAGTTATTCTTATGCATAGTAATTATTGTCGTTATTATAGCGACCGTAAATTTTTAATTAACATTTTAATTGTTGCTAAAATGTTCATTCAATTTCCATCTACTTCTGGAATTATAATACATGGGGAAAGGGCTTTTATATTACCAAGTTATTTAATTATTGATTAACAACTACTTATCTAAAAGTTTAGTTGAAAATTAAAGATTTTGTTGGAAAAACCCGCTTTTTCCGGAGAAAGTTTTCATCGAAGTAAATCGGAAAAAACACGTCTCTATGCAGAATTTAATTGCGGTGAATTTTTATTTGGGTGTTTTTGGTCTAAAGTTAAAATCTTTGAAGTTTTTAGAGCAAATTTAGAGCAAATTTTAAAACAAAAATTGAAAAAAACACGATTTTCGGGCGCCATTTTGTTTATAAAAAAAGTAGCACACTATCTGCGGACTTTGCATATCTATATTATTAATATATACAATCATAAGATTCGATTCCAGCAATAAAATTGCTGGTAAATAACTTTTCCCAAAAATGGCCTATTCTCCGATAATCAGCCCAGACTAAAAGTAGATGGCTTTAAAATGGTATTGTCAATATTTTGACTTGTCTTTATTGGAATATATTATAGCTCATTCGATTAGACGAAATCAACTGTATCTTACACCCTTCAGAAAAATCATAGCATGCAATGATGATAGTAAAATTCTCCATCCCGTAGTAAATCATGACTAAAAAACCAAGAAAAAACCTCATGACACTATCCCGACATGTTTGTCCTAATATTAAGTTTACTCCCAAATATTAACATCAATCTCTGATTTTACATGTTATATGTTATTTTATCGATTCTACCAAGCATGTCGACGACTCAACCTGAACATATCCACGCAGAAAACAAAATGAATTACCATGGCGAAAGATCCAATTACATGCAAGCTCTTGGTAGAGGGGAAACCCATAAAACAGCTAAACCAGGTCCAATATCTAGGTGTAGATTTATCAAGTTATAATGATAAACAAGGCATGTCCGGATGTTTGAGAGATGTGGTCTGGAAGAACCCATATATGAGAATGGACAGCAAAGCTAAAATTTATAAAACTTGCATCAGACCTGTTAACACCTATGTTATTGAATCAAGAGAAGACACCAATAAAACCAAAAGCATGCTACGAACAGCCGAAATTAAGACACTAAGAGCAATAGCAGCAGTCCCGAATTAAGAATCTTCAGGCCCCTAGGCAACCCAAGCTAGGAGGCCCGTAAGAAACTTTTTCTATTCCCTCCAAAACCTCGGATAACTCCTCCATCTCCGAGAGGTATTCCTTCGTTAAGTTTATTTTGTGCCACTGTCGAACGGTGACAGTTTTTAACAATTTTCATTGTTTAAAATGATCGTTGGCCTGTTGCATTTGTAATCATTAGTGGAGGATAAATCTTATAAGCTACTAACAAATTTCGAAACTTCAATTTGAACCCAAAAAGACTATAAAGCATGAATAAATTGTTTTCGCTACCAGTCCTAAAGATGGACTATAAAATATTTGAACTGCAATTGTTCATCATAAATTTCAGGTTCAATATAATCAGTATAGTTTTCATGTAGTTTTGAAGCACATTTCTTTATTTGAGTATCACTCAGTTTTGGAAAACACACAAAACACCATATACTGAGTTACTGACTCACACGCTGTCAACTGACGACTCAGCTCAATAATTAGCTTATCCAAAATTGGTAGATTCGTTTCAACCTCTAACTTTTCTCCATCCTGTAGAAAAACTTCATTGGAATTAGCATCATCAAAATGTAGTTTTCTTGCTCGCGTTTGTTTGCTCTCGTCGGCAGAGTATTGTAGATCGCAGACCTTCCGCTCGTAGTAAGCAAAATGATCTCTTTGGAATTTTAAGAACTCCTTAGAAGCTGAACTTCAGTTTTAGGTTCAATATCTTCTCTCTGTAATGATTTACAGACAGCGTTGATACATTCTAAAATTGTTGCCCAAAACTCATTAATATGAAAGTTTCTTTTTTTTGACATTTCTCTCAACAAACACTTAGCTTCATGAAAGGTTTCAGCTTTCTGATTAGAGTCTTCTGCAAGAGTATGAAGAGCAGATTTGAAAGCGTTGTAACCTTTAGACAAAGGTCTTGTTGCATGTGTCCTTGCAGTCCATTTTGTGCTGCTTATTCTTTTAAGGTCTAGAGTCTAGATAGTGGTGAATGAGATCGCTTAGTCGAGTTTCATTTAAGCATTTGATCATAACTTTCCAACTGTGGGTAGAGGCTGAAAAAAAGTTGTACACGGACTGAATAAACCCAAAATACGATATTCCGTTTGAGGGAGAATACGTTAACCAATCTCTTTTAATTTTTGTTCCACTGATATGTTTTCGAAAAACCATAGATTGTGTAAAAATCTTGTAATGCCTACAAAATTTCCTTTTGATACTGAAAAACTTCCATCAAGGTTTTTACATTCTAAAAACCTTTCCCAATTCAAAATTTTCGTACTTCTTCAGTTATTGTATTCCGTAATCCAACTCGTAAAAATATATTCAATTTATCTTAAACTTGAATTTCTAACTTAGTTTCGGTTTCTGGTTCTTTAACTTAACTGGAATAAAGCTGCCTTTACATGTTTTTCATTTTCTTCGGTTACGGAAGCTATGTTATATCAGTTATTTCTATTTCATCACGTACATCTTCATTGTTACAGCTTCACTAGCTATGGATTTCAGTGTGAAACTGAGTTTAAATAAGTTTTGGTTCTCTTTTAGATTTTGTTTAAGGATCTTTTCTTTCTCCTGATTTTTCTTGTGTTTTTCGGCTCCACTCTCGAATATTTTTTCTTTTTTCGATCTAGTAATGTTCCTTCTAGCAAAGCGCATTCGTTAGCGATTTTTTCTCACAACATAGACTTTCTATGTGATCAAAAGTATGGATTCTAATGTAATTTTACACGTTCACCATCACTTTTATGGTATTGCGCGATATTTGAATTTTTCAACATAATATGATTTATAGTTTTTATTTAATTCTAATTATTATTTTTTCGTTTTGGTCCCTGCGAGGCCCCTAGGCAACTGCCTACTTTGCCTATTGGTTAATCTGGCACTGAATAGCAGGGAAGACAAGAAGGGATAGAATACGAAACAAGATGGGGTAGCAAAGACGAAGAGAATGATTCAGTCATGTAAAAAGAATGGAGGAGTACAGACTACCAAGAATTACGATAGAGTTACACGCTGGCAAGCGTCCACCGGACAGACCACCAAAAAGATGGAGTGATAGCTGAAAGTTAGCTCTTAAGAAATACTACAACGTCGGAATTAACAGATCGACAGATCTACAACAAGCATGAGAAGAAGAGGAAGAGATATGTTATTTTAAAAAATAATTTATGTATGTTATTGATACTACAAATCTGTTCGATTCTTTTTAAAATAATAAATGCCCGTAGAAGGACTATTGTACATAACATGATCCAAAACTGATTTTACGGGATTTGCAGGATCCTTCCTACTCGTCCCGTAAAATATGACTTTCGGAACTTGTTACGTAACATATTACATAATTAAAAATTCGTATCATTATTAATTCGTTTTTAACAAGCCATTAGTCAATTAATTATAAATGCAAATACATACACTAAATTAACTGACATTCGATACTCTAACTAATAAACTAAAATTTTGTTCAAACAACATTCTTTGTGGTAACTCTTTGGTCAATAAATCCGTTCCAGGTTATTCAAATTTATTCCTATCGGCCAAAATGAAAAATTCATAAGAGTAGATACTAAGCAGAAGAGCAATTTGGTTTTAAAGCTAAGCTTTAGTTTTAAATCAAAACGATTTCATCTAACTCATATATTTTATAGAAGTATAAACTAGCAATATTTATTGAATAAAATGATTAAAAAGAAAAACTGTATATTATATAATAGTGGTTTTACTGTAGGAAAATACACATTCTACAATATTATGTTTATACAGGGTGGGACATTAGTGTGACAAAGTCCAATTAGGTACTCGTTTGTCGTAAGAGATACGAAAAAAAGTTATTTAGGTAAAAGTTGGGGCACACATAGTACCATAATTTAAAAATATTTTAAATATACAGGGGCGTCCGTATTGACTGGGTGACACAAACTTATGTTTTTTAAAGAGACCCTGTATATCTTAAAATTTTTGGATTCTCCTCAATGTTTCCTTTCTTAAAATATAGGGTTTTGTAATATTATACGAGGTGGTTTAAAAGATAATTACGTTTTTTTTTGTTAATTTCGTAGCAATATTTACACCCTGTAGAATTGTAGTGATTCGACATCAAATTTTTATTTTATGTTCAAACGATTTTTAATATAGTCTACTATTGTTAAACATTAACAGTATAGCGAAATGTTTAATTTTAGTATACAGGATGGGTCGAAACTCGGAATGAGTATTTTCTGAGTTTTCTTAAATGGAACACCCTGTATTTAAGTATTGTAATGAAATGATATTTTATGTTACTTTCTTATTTCTTAAGAATTTCCTATACATAAGTGCTTTAATTTGTAAGTTATTCGTGATCCTTTAAGCCAAATATTAATCGCAACAAAAATGTTATTTTATATTATATTATATTATATTATGAAATTTTATTAGGTGGCCGTGAAAATATCCAATCAAAAATAATTTTTCGAAAAAAAAATACAGAATATTCTAGCCTGATAGTTAATTTATTAATATTTAATGAGATATCCAATTATACCCTGTTCCACGAACATACGCCTGTCTTGGATTACCGCGACAACGAATATTTTACTGTGCAAATTATGAAGAACGAAAGTAAATTGCAAAATACATTGTTGTTTATTGGAACAATTATTAGAGCCATTTATTTTCGCACTTCTTATGTTGCACACTAAAATATTCGTTGTCGCGATAATCCAAGACAGGCGTATGTTCGTGGAATAGCCCATACATTCATAGTTAAAGTTGTTGGTGCTTACTATATTAATCAAACATACAAAATTCTCCCTAGTTGGCTATGACACAAAATTTGCTTAAACATTTGACATTATACTATTTATATATTTTCAGTTGCTTTGTTACCATTACTTATATTAATTTTTCTAATTAGGAACTGATTAAAATGGCTTTGTGTTAGGAGAGTATAACAAAAATGAGCTACTTGCAATAAAAATTTATCATCAGTAATTCCCTGATAGACGACAACCAAGAAGAGAAACTTCGAAAGTATACTAAAACGGCCTCAACAGACTAGATACTTAGATTGTAAGAACGGTTGTACTAATATGCAGATCCTCAATCACAATAAGGATTACATTTAATTCCTGTTTTCTTCATTTACAATAATTTTTGTTTTATCAGATTTATCATAATCTAAGTGTCCAGTTCGTTGAAACCGTTCTAGTATATTTTCAAACGTTTCTCTTCTTGGTTGTCGTCTATTAGGGAATTTCTGATGAAAAATTCTTATTGCTAGTAGCACATTTTTGTTATACTCCACTAGCACAAAAATCTTAATAATCAGTTCCTCATTAGAAAAATTCATATTAGTAATGGTACCAAAGCAACTGAAACTACTTATAAAAATAGTGTAATGTCAAATTTTTAAGCAAATTTAGTGTCATAGCCGACTAGGTAGAATATTGTATGTTTTTATTAATGTTTTGCGCACCAACAATCTTAACTACGAATTTATTTGGATATCTCATCCAATATTAATAAATTAAGGATCAGACTAGTATTCTGATTATTTTTTTCGAAAAATTATTTTTGATTGAATATTTTCACGGCCACCTAATAAAATTTCACGTAATTTTTGTTGCAATTAATGTTTGGCTTAAAGAATCACGAATAACTTACAAATTAAAGCACTTAGGTATAAGGCATGCTTAAGAAATAAAAACGTGTCATAAAATATCATTTTATTATAATACTAATCCATTTTAAAAAACTCAGAAAATACTCATTCCGAGTTTCGACCAACCCCGTATACTAAAATTATATTTGGCTATACTGTTAATGTTTAAGAATAGTAGACTATATTAAAAATCGTTTAAACATAAAGTAAAAATTTTATGTCAAATCACTACAACAATTCTACAGGGTGTAAATTTTGCTACGAAATTAACAAAAAACGTAATTATCTTTTAAACTACCTCGCATAATATTACAAAAAAATCCCAATATCTTACGAAAGGAAACATTGAGGAGAATCCAAAAATGTAAAAATATACTGGTTGTTCCATTTAAAAAGTTTGTTTAAAAAGTTTGTGTCACCCTGTCAATACGCACGCCCCTGTATATTTGAAAATATTTTTAAAGTATGGTCCTATCTGTGCCCCTAATTTTACCTAAATAACTTTTTTTCGTATCTCTTACGACAAACGAGTAATTGGACTTTGTCACACTAATGCCCCACCCTGTATGTGATTGAGCTACAATTTTTGGTCTGCAGAAAATTCCGTTTTTAATTAAATAAATATTTGACTTTTTGATTTCCACTCCAGAAATCGTTCTCAAAAAATTGTATTAAAAAAATTCTGGGAAGATTTTATTACCTAGATTTATTATAAACCTAGGTTCGATATATGTCTTTTCTCAAAACTTGACATATTTGGCCTAGATCTTATAGGTCATAGCAAGTGCGTGGTTGAAAAAATTGTTTGAAGTTGATTTTATTACCCTAAGGGTATCAAATTGTTACTGTTATTTTGTGTTATTTTGTGTTAGTTTGTGAAGTCTGGCCATTCATTGCGTCTGAGATTGTTGAAACTTGTTTTATAGATTTATATATTAACATAGACTTCATGACGACAAGATCTCTTGTATTGGTTTGATGCTATCTCTTTCTATCACATTGCGTCGAGAAACGAACATGAAACTAAGTGTGGTATAGGTATGGTAGGGGGACTAGTGTCGCAGCTCTATATATAGCGATAATTATTATTTTACTATGTTAAGTAAAGTTTAAAGGCAGAAAATTCTATATGTGCATCATAATGAGATTCTGAGTCTTATGCAAAACTTTCCGCAGTCTATACACAGTATATTACCCGCCATAATTCCCCTCGAAAACTTCCTCTTTTCCACTTTGATAAATTTTCACTAATCCCAGTCTTGAAGATTTTCACCAACAAGAAAGCGCGTACCCTCTCGTAGAATATAATTTGATTAATTTTCTCAATAGCTTACTTTACATGCAAATAGAACCTGCACTACAACTTGCTCTTCCTCCTATATTTTGTTCTGATTTTAATTCAGATTTTAGAGAAAATATGAAAGTGCAGAATTTTGATATAGAAAGGATGTATTAAGGCATAGATAAAGGATGTATTTGCGATTTCAAATTATGCTTTAGAATCGTCTGTTTTCAACTGTAACCAGTAATTTCCATTTGCAATTGAATATTGACTACAAGAGCTTTTGGAATTGGAGCATGGAAATAATTATCATTGTCAAACTCTGAAAGCCTTTAGTAGAGTTATTTCTCAAATAATTATAATGCTGCTGGAAGTACTTTGAGAAATATTTTTGTGAATTATCTTAAAACACAAGAGAATTAAGTAATCAAAAATAATATCAATTCCTAAAGGGCCCCTGAAATTTAATTACAATTTGGGAAGATACTGCTAATAAGATGACAATCTATACTTGATCAAAAATGAATTGTTTCATCCGATCAGTTTGTATTTCGTAATAAACATTCAAGATAAACAGAATGAGAGGTAACTCAAGGAATATTTAAAACGATTAAAAATATCTACCAGAACAACAGAATAAAAGTAAAAGTAGAAGAAGAACTAACTGACCCAATTGAAGCAGTCATTGGGATCAGACGGAGGGACTCCCCAAGTCCTCTAAAAGAAGCCTTCTAAGAGAAGCCTTCTAAGAGAACCCTTTAAAAATATCCTTAAGAACTAAAAAAGGATACTAAATAGGAGAAAAGCAACTTAAAATAATCTGCTATGCGGACGATGCAATACTAATTTCTCAAAGTGAAGATGATTTACAACGTGTGCTGCACCAATTTAATATAACCCTTAGAACATTAAACAACTTAATTTCCCCACAAAAGACAAAATGCATTTATAACAGTATTTATTTTATTTAGCGTATGGCTACATCACAGGTTCATATATATACATATATGTTATAGTCAAAGCCCGAATTTCAGGCACTCCTAGGTTTGACTAGGCAATCCTCAGGTCTGACTGACGGTCTTAGTCAAAGCCCGAAATAAAATTACAGTTTCGGCAATTGACTAGTCAAACCTAGGAGTGACTAAGTTGGTCAGGCAAAGGTCAAAATTTAATTTTATGAAATCGGGGTTTGACTAGTCAAACCCCGATCAGCTATTAAAATGTCGTAATTTGTTAGATGAGGTTTAATAAAACGTCATTTTTTAATTTTAATGTTGATTATTTTTATATTGTCGTAATTAAAATAAAAAAATGAGTGTTTATTCTCACATGTTGAATGTTGAGGCATTATGGCATTTAGAGAATTGCACAATACGTTGGACCTTCTACACTTACATAATTTTGAAGAGCATTTTTTATTGCAGTAGCATTTTATAAAGCCTTTTCCTCTTAGAGACAGCTTAACATCTGTAGCATCTTCGAAATTAAGAAAATTCTCTTTGCATTCTCTTATTTGATTTCTTGAAAAAAGTGTGTTTATTGTTCCGTATTTCTTATCAACTCTATATAAACCGTCAATAATTATTTTATCATGTATAATACCCAAAATATTTCAAGCATCTATTTTGGCTCTATCAAAGCTGGGGATAAGTAGGTACATATTGTTACAGTATTTCCGATCGAAATTGGAGGAAATTTTTTTTCACTTAATTGTTTCATAGCATTAGCCTGGGGATGAAGACCTTCAATCGCTTTTCCTTTATTTATTTAGATAGAACCAAAGGAGATGCTCAAAATATTTTGGGTATTTTGGGTACAAGATAAAACAATTGACGGTTTATTTAGAGTTGTTACGAAATACGGAACAATACATACAACTTTTTTCAAGAAATCAAATAAGAGAATGCAAAGAGAGCTTTCTTAATTTCGAAGATGTTCTAGACGTTAAGCTGTCTCTAAGAGAAATTAGTACCAAAGATCCTAAATTTGGATGTCAAGGTTTTATAAAACGCTACTGCAATAAGAAATGCTCTTCAAAATTATGTAAGTGTAAAAGGTCTAACGTATTGAGCAACTCTAAATGCCATAATGCATCAACATGTGAGAATAAACACTAATTTTTTAATTTTTATTACAACAATATCAAAATAATAACCACTAAAATTAAAAAATGACGTTAAATTAAACCTAATCTAACAAATTACGACATTTTAATAGCTAATCGGGGTTTGACTAGTCAAACCCCGATTTCATAAAATTAAATTTCGACCTTTGCCTGACCAACATAGTCTCTCCTAGGTTTGACTAGTCAAAGGCCGAAACTGTAATTTATTTCGGGCTTTGACTAAGACCGTCAGTCAGACCTGAGGATTGCCTAGTCAAATCTAGGAGTGCCTGAAGTTCGGGCTTTGACTATAACATATATGGGGTGGCGATTGGGCTATGCTGGTCTATTACGCAATCGAATTTAAAGCGGACTGTATGGAAATAATAACAAAAAAATTCTTACCTTATTTTAACTGGTAGGTCGAGAAGTCTTCAGTTATTAGTAAGGTGAAGGAAGGAGGGAGAAAGGGTTAATTTATTTTTTACTATAACTGAAACCGGCGTTTTTTGGCGACACTTGATAACTACAGGAAACGACTTAACAATTCAATTTGTTCTTACTTACTGACAACCACGACTAGTTAGTACTAACGAAAGGTAATTAAAGAGAAAACAAAAAATTTAGTACAATATCTGGGCAAGAAAATAGGCCAGGTACTTCGAATGAAATAAATTTAATGAGGCCAAAACATCCTGCCCCCCCGAGTTTATTTTTAAAATAAACGAAAAATCAACGAAAACTAATTTAATTTTAATATGCTAAGTCTGCACATGAACCCATCACCCTAAACTAAAATTTTAACTATCAAATAAAATAAAAAAATCCTCTCCAGTTTATTGACTGGGTAGAGGACACAGTTAGTCCTGTCGCCAGGGGGGGTACAACGGCCTCGTTAATTCAGATGGACTTACTCAAGTTTTTTTTATGTATTTTGACCCGTAGAACACGAATTTTTTGGGTAACAGTTGATCCGGATGTCGATAAGATTGTTATAGACCAAGAACTTGAAGAATCAAAAAACAGCGATTTTTGGCAAAACAAAACAATATTTTGTATTTTTTGGGCCATTTTAAGTAAAAAATATTTCTACAAGTTTTTTCGTAGGATGCACAGTTTTCGAGATAAACGCGGTTGAACTTTCAAAAAATCGAAAAATTGCAATTTTTGAACCCGAATAACTTTTGATTAAAAAATAAAATAGCAAGTCTGCTTACCGCATTTGAAAGTTTAAGTCAAATTATATCGGTTTTGATTATTTGCATTGGTAAAAATTTATTTTTTTATTGTTTAACAAAGCTATAAATACGTAGGGTTTCCCGTGCTTTTACATGCGTTTTAACGCATGTAACGTAGAAATAGTCTTGATTGCACTAGTACCTATTCTACCTACTCGTTCGATTTTAAATGAGAAATCATAGAAACATCACTCACGCACTAGTTGTTTGTAGCTTTGTTTAACAATAACACAATAAATTTTTAGCACTGCAAATAATCAAAACCGACATAATTTGACTTGAACTTTCAAAGGCGCTAAGCAGAATTGCTATTTTACTTTTTAATCAAAAGTTATTCGGGTTTAAAAATTGCAGTTTTTCGATTTTTTGAAAGTTCAACCGCGTTTATCTCGAAAACTGTGCATCCTACTAAAAAACTTGTAGAAATATTTTTTGCTTAAAATGACCCAAAAAATACAAAATATTGTTTTGTTTTGCCAAAAATCGCTGTTATTTGATTCCTCAAGTTCTTGGTCTATAACAATCTTATCGACATCCGGATCAACTGTTACCCAAAAAATTCGTGTTCTACGGGTCAAAATACATAAAAAAAACTTGGGTAAGTCCATCTGAATTAACGAGGCCGTTGTACCCCCCCTGGCGACAGGACTAAGTTTAACGACTGGGCGCATGTAACTACCGTGCTTGGTTCGCACTTTTACGATTCGAACAATCCCATCTTTTCCAGGATACAAAGTCTCTATGACTGCCAGAGGCCACTGTAAAGGTGGGATAGTTTCATTTTTTATTATAACTACCATTCCCTCTTTGGGAGGGTTCGAGTTAGTGTTCCATTTTAAACGAGACTGCATAGAAGACAAATATTCTGAATGCCATCTTTTCCAATAATGTTGAACAATGCAATCTAATAATTTATATCTTTTCAAAGTACTCATATTTTTATCAAGATCAATATCCATCGAGGGTACATCTAGATTACCCTAACATCTAGATTATAAATATATTCGATTAACTCTTTTGTAGCAACCAGGAAATCCGAAGGGTTGCCGTTATAGGATCTAATCGGGCATTCCTCTACTATGTTATAACAGTAAATATACTAAGATGTAAATTGTATAAAATTGCAAAAAATTATATAAAAAGTGGCAAGAAACCAGATCGGACATATAGGCCTTGGGCCCGCATATACAATTATTATTTATGACCACACCGTTGAAACTTTTTGTACTTGTTATTTGGATGGAGTCGGACAAATTTTGAGCTTGGCGCATTATGGTAGTGGGGCGTTTGTCTGTCAAGCGGTGACGAAGTTGTCAATTTTATGCAAGAAAAAAATTTATTACCACATTGGTCATTCTATTTTAATCAATGGATTTTATCATATAAACAACGAAAACAATTTTGTCGGACAAAAATATTGGGGCATATGACGCGTCGGACACGCTAAATATGTCAAATTTATGAAAATAATAAATTTATTACCACATCGATAATTTTAACGGTATCTATCATAAAACCTTTTTACAATAATGTGGTAACCTTGTCGGACAATTTTCACGGGGCATATGCGCAGTCGGACGCGCCGAAGATGTCAATTTCCTGAAATTTTTTTATTTACAACCATTTTTCCGACAACATTAGTAGGTTATAAGTAATTATATTCCTAATCAAAAAATCAAAGCGTCGGACAAAAATATTGGGGCAACTCGACAGTCGGACAAAAAATTTAATTTTTATTAGTAAAGTATACTTTCAAATTATGCTGGGTTCGTGCATCCCTTATCTTTACAACCATTTTTCCGACAAAAGTAGTAGGTTACAAGTAATTATATTCTTAAACAAAAAATGTAATTGTCTGACAAAAATGTTGGGGCAAACGAACAGAAAACTTAATTCTTTTAGGCTATCGACGAGGAGGTATTATCAAAAAAAAAATTTAAAACAGTGTTTCTCGGTTACTTTTGAATCGATTTAGCTGAAAATTGGTACACACACTAAGTAAAGCATTTAAAAGTGTATGACGCAGATCGGAACCCAAAATTTTCTTAAAAAATTTTCCGACAAGAGGGAAAATTTTAGAAAAATTGTGATCTGATAATTTGTGTACACACTCCTTGAACAACGACAAACACCGTTCTGTATTTTTTTTCTCGAATTGAAAAAAATTTTCAGCACATAATGTATCAGGTTATAAGTAGTTATATTTCAAATCAAAAAATCTAAGTGCCCGACATAAATAGTGGGGCACATCCAAAGTCGGATAAAAAATTTAATTTTTATTAATAAACTATACTTTTAAACTATTCTGGGTTCGTGCATCCCTTATCTTTACAACCATTTTTCCGACAAAAGTAGTAGGATACAAGTAATTATACTCTTAAACAAAAAATGTAATTGTCTGACAAAAATTTTGGGGCAAACGAACAGGAAACTTAATTCTTTTAGGCTATGGACGAGGAGGTATTATCCAAAAATATTTTAAAACAGATTTTTTCGGTTATTTTTGAATCGATTTAGCTGAAAATTGGTACACACACTAAGTAAAACATTTAAAAGGGCATGACGTAGAGCTGTACCCAAAATTTTCCCAAAAAGATTTCGGACAAGAGGGAAAATTTTAGAAAAATTGTGATCTGATATTTGCGTACATACTCCTTGAACAACGACAAACATCGTTCTGTAGTTTTTTTTCACGAAATAAAAATAAAATTCCGACACAAGTATCAGGTTATAAGTAGTTATATTCCAAATTAAAAAACCTAAGTGCCCGACAAAAATATTGGGTCAAATCCAAAGTCGGACAAAAAATTTAATTTTTATTATTAAACTGTCTTTTAACCCCACTGGGTTCGTGCAACCCTTACCTTTAAAACCATTTTTCCGACAACATTAGTAGGTTATAAGTAATTATATTCTTAAGAAAAAAATCAAAGTGTCGGACAAAAATATTGGGGCAACTCGACAGTCGGACAAAAAATGTATTTTTATTAGTAAAGTATACTTTCAAATTATGCTGGGTTCGTGCATCCCTTATCTTTACAACCATTTTTCCGACAAAAGTAGTAGGTTACAAGTAATTATATTCTTAAACAAAAAATATAGTTGTCTGACAAAAATGTTGGGGCAAACTAACACAAAACTTAATTCTTTTAGGCTATCGACGAGGAGGTATTATCAAAAAAAAATTTTAAAACAGTGTTTCTCGGTTACTTTTGAATCGATTTAGCTGAAAATTGGTACACACGCTAAGTAAAGCATTTAAAAGGGTATGACGTAGATCGGAACCCAAAATTTTCTTAAAAAATTTTCCGACAAGAGGGAAAATTTTAGAAAAATTTTGATCTGATAATTTGTGTACATACTCCTTGAACAACTACAAATATCGTTCTGTAGTTTTTTTTCTCGAAATAAAAAAAAAATTCCGACACAAGTATCAGGTTATAAGTAGTGATATTCCAAATCAAAAAATCTAAGTGTCCGACAAAAATATTGGGTCAAATCCAAAGTCGGACAAAAAATTTAATTTTTATTAATAAACTGTCTTTTAACCCCACTGGGTTCGTGCAACCCTTACCTTTAAAACCATTTTTCCGACAACATTAGTAGGATATAAGTAATTATATTCTTAATCAAAAAATCAAAGTGTCGGACAAAAACAATGGGGCAACTCGACAGTCGGACAAAAAATTTATTTTTATTAGTAAAGTATACTTTCAAATTATGCTGGCTTCGTGCATCCCTTATCTTTACAACCATTTTTCCGACAAAAGTAGTAGGTTACAAGTAATTATATTCTTGAACAAAAAATATAATTGTCTGACAAAAATGTTGGGGCAAACGAACAGAAAACTTAATTCTTTTAGGCTATCGACGAGGAGGTATTATCAAAAAAAAATTTTAAAACAGTGTTTCTCGGTTACTTTTGAATCGATTTAGCTGAAAATTGGTACACACACTAAGTAAAGCATTTAAAAGGGTATGACGTAGATCGGAACCCAAAATTTTCTTAAAAAATTTTCCGACAAGAGGGAAAATTTTAGAAAAATTGTGATCTGATAATTTGTGTACATACTCCTTGAACAACAAACATCGTTCTGTAGTTTTTTTTCTCGAAATAAAAAAAAATTTCCGACACAAGTATCAGGTTATAAGTAGTTATATTTCAAATCAAAAAATCTAAGTGTCCGACAAAAATATTAAGTCAAATCCAAAGTCGGACAAAAAATTAAATTTTTATTAATAAACTGTCTTTTAAACTTTACTGGGTTCGTGCAACCCTTACCTTTAAAACCATTTTTCCGACAACATTAGTAGGTTATAAGTAATTATATTCTTAATCAAAAAATCAAAGTTTCGGACAAAAATATTGGGGCAACTCGACAGTCGGACAAAAAATTTATTTTTATTAGTAAAGTATACTTTCAAATTATGCTGGGTTCGTGCATCCCTTATCTTTACAACCATTTTTCCGACAAAAGTAGTAGGTTACAAGTAATTATATTCTTAAACAAAAAATATAATTGTCTGACAAAAATGTTGGGGCAAACGAACAGAAAACTTAATTCTTTTAGGCTATCGACGAGGAGGTATTATCAAAAAAAAATTTTAAAACAGTGTTTCTCGGTTACTTTTGAATCGATTTAGCTGAAAATTATTACACACACTAAGTAAAGCATTTAAAAGGGTATGACGTAGATCGGAACCCAAAATTTTCTTAAAAAATTTTCCGACAAGAGGGAAAATTTTAGAAAAATTGTGATCTGATAATTTGTGTACATACTCCTTGAACAACGACAAACATCGTTCTGTAGTTTTTTTTTCTCGAAATAAAAAAAAATTCCGACACAAGTATCAGGTTATAAGTAGTTATATTCCAAATCAAAAAATCTAAGTGTCAGACAAAAATATTGGGTCAAATCCAAAGTCGGACAAAAAATTTAATTTTTATTAATAAACTGTCTTTTAAACCTTACTGGGCTCGTGCAACCCTTACCTTTAAAACCATTTTTCCGACAACATTAGTAGGTTATAAGTAATTATATTCTTAATCAAAAAATCAAAGTGTCGGACAAAAATATTGGGGCAACTCGACAGTCGGACAAAAAATTTATTTTTATTAGTAAAGTATATTTTCAAATTATGCTGGGTTCGTGCATCCCTTATTTTTACAACCATTTTTCCGACAAAAGTAGTAGGTTACAAGTAATTATATTCTTAAACAAAAAATATAATTGTCTGACAAAAATGTTGGGGCAAACGAACAGAAAACTTAATTCTTTTAGGCTATCGACGAGGAGGTATTATCAAAAAAAAATTTTAAAACAGTGTTTCTCGGTTACTTTTGATCGATTTAGCTGAAAATTGGTACACACACTAAGTAAAGCATTTAAAAGGGTATGACGTCGATCGGAACCCAAAATTTTCTTAAAAAATTTTCCGACAAGAGGGAAAATTTTAGAAAAATTGTGATCTGATAATTTGTGTACATACTCCTTGAACAACGACAAACATCGTTCTGTAGTTTTTTTTTCTCGAAATAAAAAAAAATTCCGACACAAGTATCAGGTTATAAGTAGTTATATTCCAAATCAAAAGATCTAAGTGTCCGACAAAAATATTGGGTCAAATCCAAAGTCGGACAAAAAATTTAATTTTTATTAATAAACTGTCTTTTAAACCTTACTGGGCTCGTGCAACCCTTACCTTTAAAACCATTTTTCCGACAACATTAGTAGGTTATAAGTAATTATATTCTTAATAAAAAAATCAAAGTGTCGGACAAAAATATTGGGGCAACTCGACAGTCGGACAAAAAATTTATTTTTATTAGTAAAGTATGCTTTCAAATTATGCTGGGTTCGTGCATCCCTTATCTTTACAATCATTTTTCCGACAAAAGTAGTAGGTTACAAGTAATTATATTCTTAAACAAAAAATGTAATTGTCTGACAAAAATGTTGGGGCAAACGAACAGAAAACTTAATTCTTTTAGGCTATCGACGAGGAGGTATTATCAAAAAAAAAAAAAATTTAAAACAGTGTTTCTCGGTTACTTTTGATCGATTTAGCTGAAAATTTATACACACACTAAGTAAAGCATTTAAAAGGGTATGACGTAGATCGGAACCCAAAATTTTCTTAAAAAATTTTCCGACAAGAGGGAAAATTTTAGGAAAATTGTGATCTGATAATTTGTGTACATACTCCTTGAACAACGACAAACATCGTTCTGTAGCTTTTTTTCTCGAAATAAAAAAAAATTTCCGACACAAGTATCAGGTTATAAGTAGTTATATTGCAAATCAAAAAATCTAAGTGTCCGACAAAAATATTGGGTCAAATCCAAAGTCGGACAAAAAATTTAATTTTTATTAATAAACTGTCTTTTAAACCTTATTGGGTTCGTGCAACCCTTACCTTTAAAACCATTTTTCCGACAACATTAGTAGGTTATAAGTAATTATATTCTTAATCAAAAAATCGAAGTGTCGGACAAAAATATTGGGGCAACTCGACAGTCGGACAAAAAATTTATTTTTATTAGTAAAATATACTTTCAAATTATGCTGGGTTCGTGCATCCCTTATCTTTACAACCATATTTCAGACAAAAGTAGTAGGTTACAAGTAATTATATTCTTAAACAAAAAATATAATTGTCTGACAAAAATGTTGGGGCAAACGAACAGAAAACTTAATACTTTTAGGCTATCGACGAGGAGGTATTATCAAAAAAAAATTTAAAACAGTGTTTCTCGGTTACTTTTGAATCGATTTAGCTGAAAATTGGTACACACACTAAGTAAAGCATTTAAAAGGGTATGACGTAGATCGGAACCCAAAATTATCTTAAAAAATTTTCCGACAAGAGGGAAAATTTTAGAAAAATTGTGATCTGATAATTTGTGTACATACTCCTTGAACAACGACAAACATCGTTCTGTAGTTTTTTTTTGTCGAAATAAAAAAAATTTCCGACACAAGTATCAAGTTATAAGTAGTTATATTCCAAATCAAAAAATCTAAGTGTCCGACAAAAATATTGGGTCAAATCCAAAGTCGGACAAAAAATTTAATTTTTATTAATAAACTGTCTTTTAAACCTTACTGGGTTCGTGCAACCCTTACCTTTAAAACCACTTTTCCGACAACATTAGTAGGTTATAAGTAATTATATTCTTAATCAACAAATCAAAGTGTCGGACAAAAATATTGGGGCAACTCGAGAGTCGGACAAAAAATTTATTTTTATTAGTAAAGTATACTTTCAAATTATGCTGGGTTCGTGCATCCCTTATCTTTACAACCATTTTTCCGACAAAAGTAGTAGGTTACAAGTAATTATATTCTTAAACAAAAAATATAGTTGTCTGACAAAAATGTTGGGGCAAACTAACAGAAATCTTAATTCTTTTAGGCTATCGACGAAGAGGTATTATCAAAAAAAAAATTTAAAACAGTGTTTCTCGGTTACTTTTGAATCGATTTAGCTAAAAATTGGTACACACGCTAAGTACTACACTTAAAAGGGCATGACAAAGAATTGTACACAAAATTTTCCAAAAAGATTTTCCGACAAGAGGGAAAATTTCGGAAATTTTTTTTAAAATTTTAGAATGTTCTCTACAAGGCAGAACCCGACATCCGACGCCCTGAAGGGCACTAAGGATTATGAGAAAGAAGAAGAAGAAGGAATGTTCTCTACGTTACGTCCTTATAAATATTATAAGGTGTATTTCTACAAATTTTCAGTTTGATCTATGTAGATCTAACCGAGAAAAATTGTTTATAGTTCGCTTTGGTCTCCTTGATGCTTATTATTTTTTTATATCCCAGAGAACGGCTGTTCCCGTACATGCGACACTATATTATACAAGAAATTTTCGATTTTCTAAATGTGACTGAATTGAAAAAATTGGGCCAAATCCAATCTTAAAATATAGGAAAAGAGATATATGTCAACCATCCATTTTGGTCCAAGGGTGTGGATTTTACGTCCCATTTAGTGTCTGTTTTTCGTTCTCGTCCCCAAAAATATTACTGAACATTACCTTTCCAAAGCATGGTTAATTTTGAAAATTCTTCTCTTCTTCTTCTTCTTCTTCTTCTTCTTCTTCTTCTTCTTCTTCTTCTTCTTCTTCTTCTTCTTCTTCTTACTTTTATATAGACATTACTCTGTCTGTTTTTCAATGTGCCTCCAGTAAGTTGTCATTCCACCTTTTTCGTGGTCTTCCCACTGATCGTCTTCCTATTGGGGAACCTTCTCTGACCGTCCTTACTACTCTATTTGTTGTCATTCGGCTTATGTGGTCGTTCCATTCTACTCTTCTGCTTTTCACCCCATAGGCGTAACCAGGGGGTGGTTTTGGGGGTTATAACCCCCCTTTTGGATGTACTTTGAGCTCTATACGCTTAACACAATTATTATTCCATACCCCCAGAGACCTTCAAGTAGACGTAACTCCCCCTTAGGATCATCCTGGTTACACCTCTGTTTCACCCAGTTATTAATGTTGTCCACCTTGCATCTCCTTCATATATCTGCACTTCTAGCTCTATCCCACAGCGTCTTACCATCGATTTTTCGCAATGTTTTCATCTCTGCTGTTTCTATAGCATTCTTTTTGTCCTTTCTGTATCAGGTTGTGTTTCTGCCGCGTATGTCATTATTGGTCTGATGACTCTTTTGTAAATTCTGCCTTTCACTTCTTTTCTGATGTTTTTATTTCTCTATATTGTTTCATTCAGGCAACCTGCGGCTCTGTTTGCTTTATTCACCTGATCTTCCACTTTTGTTTCGAGCTTTCCGTAGCTGCATAGTGTGATGCCTAGATATTTAAACTCCATGACTTGTTCTATTATTTGACCCTCCAGCTCTAATTTACACCTTATTAGATCTGCTGTTATAACCATGCATTTAGTCTTTTTTAGGGAAATTTACATGTTAAATTTTCTAGCGGTTATATTAAATTCGTGCAGCATACGTTGTAAATCATCTTCACTTTGAGAGATTAGTATTGCGTCGTCTGCATAGCAGATTATTTTAAGTGGTTTTTCTCCCATTTGGTATTCTTTTTTTGTTCTTACTTTTTTTATTATTTCGTCCATGATCAGGTTGAACAACAGAGGACTCAGGGAATCTCCCTGTTTTATCCCATTGTAATTTTGAAAATTGTATATACCATTCAAAAGTTACCGATCTCAGAAATTTTATTCAATTTCTATTTAAAAAGGGAAAAATGTTTTTTCTCAAAGTTCGCATCACCCCGTGGAATATTCTAGCATCTATAAAATACTAAAATTAAAACCTAACTATAGCCTCATTCCTTCTCAACATTCAGTTTTTTCATTCATTCGTTTATGTTGGATAATAAAAAAGTTAAGGACTTTAATAACTAGCCATGTTTTTCATAGACAAAGTGTGTTTTTAAATGGCAAACTTTAAGGAGTAATTGTGCATGACAAAATAAAGTCAGTTTGCTTTACGAGAAAAACGTATGTCCACAAATGCATCGTTTCCGAGATAGGGGGTGTTGAAGTTTTTCTGACAAACTGACGATTTATTTATTGCATTAAAACCAGTTGAGATATGCAAATGAAATTTGGTGGGTTTTAAGAGGTAGTTATTGCACATTTTTTAACTACAGTTAAGAATTTAATATTCACCATTGGCGCGCATACGGGTAATATGAGCCGAAAAATACGTAATTTAATATGAAGTCAAAAATGTATAAAAATTATTTTTTTTAAATTGTACCAAAACGCCCCATTATTTTTGTCCGACAAGTGATCCAATATGCATTACACATGTAAAAAAACAGTACAAAATAAAAATAACATCTGTGGTAATAAATAAAAAAATTTCAGGAAATTGACATTTTCGGCGCGTCCGACTGCGCATATGCCCCGTGAAAATTTTCCGACAAGGTTACCACATTATTGTAAAAAGGTTTTATGGTAGATACCGTTAAAATTATCCATGTGGTAATAAATTTATTATTTTCATAAATTTTAAGTTATTTTTCGGGTGTAACTTTAATGATATTATGCTAAAAATGATGGTGTATCGCATATTTAAAATGCGTTTATCTCGAAAACGGTTGAGTTTAGGAAGATGAAAGAAGTATACCTTTTTTAAGTAAAACTAATAGGAAAATAAAAATTTTAATGTCAAAATTATACAGAGTGAGGGATAAAAAAAATTGAACGTAATAAATGAGTGCTGAAAGGCATATGTGGCGCCCTCTGGGCAATGCATAATTTTTGGTAAGGAATTTAGATTTCGCGACCCAAGAAACCCCCAAATATAAAATTTCATGTTGTTATCTCATACCTATCAGGAAATATTAAATAATAAATAAAAAAAAAGTTTAACTTTGACACCCTGTATCTCGGCTATTATAAACTTTGTACTGAGGTAAGTTAGCTTAAATCGGCCTATTTTAACCTCAGGAACCTGAGGTTAAGCTATGGCCCATTCTTTACCAAACACCCTGTATGCATAAAAATTACTTCTTCTTTTAATTGTACCAAAACGCCCCATTATTTTTGTCCGACAAGTGATCCAATATGCATTACACATGTAAAAGAACAGTACAAAATAAAAATGACATCTGTGGTAATAAATAAAAAATTTTCAGGAAATTGACATCTTCGGCGCGTCCGACTGCGCATATGCCCCGTGAAAATTGTCCGACAAGGTTACCACATTATTGTAAAAAGGTTTTATGATAGATACCGTTAAAATTACCGATGTGGTAATAAATTTATTATTTTCATAAATTTGACATATTTAGCGTGTCCGACGCGTCATATGCCCCAATATTTTTGTCCGACAAAATTGTTTTCGTTGTTTATATGATAAAATCCATTGATTAAAATAGAATGACCAATGTGGTAATAAATTTTTTTCTTGCATAAAATTGACAACTTCGTCACCGCTTGACAGACAAACGCCCCACTACCATAATGCGCCAAGCTCAAAATTTGTCCGACTCCTCCCAAATAACAAGTACAAAAAGTTTCAACGGTGTGGTCATAAATAATAATTGTATATGCGGGCCCAAGGCCTAATATATATTCAAAACAATATTGTCGCCAAAAAAGAAAGCGAAAGTAGCAGTAGCAAAAGCTAAAGCAGAAGCGTATTCAAACCTATACGATCAACTTGATACCAGGGAAGGCGAAGCAAAGGTATATAAAATAGCCAAACAGAGAGCAAAGAAAGCAAGAGATTTTAATCAGATTAGATGTATTCGAGATGAAAATAATAAACGACTAAATTAAAAAAAAATCAATGGAAAAATTCCAGTTGGTCTGTGCCCATTGAACTGGCAAGTACCTAGTTTTTCGAGCAGGGAAGCATGTTGCCCTTTAAGCATGTACTGATTTTAATCTTTTAACGTCGACTGGTATTCACCATATTTTTATTAAATCTAACATGTAAACTATATATTATGATGTTACCACTTTAATTAGTGTGCTAATTTCAACTACTTAGCAGAATGCACTGAAGATGTTCTGAATTAGAACGAAAACGTTTTGCACGACATTTTATGAAGTTTTTAATAAACGATTTTATACCAGTATACAACTTGAAGTTTTTACTTCTGTATAAGTTTTTTTAAAATACTAATTCACGAAAAGGATGCCAAAAAGAGATGGAGAAAGTATTTTGACAGTTTATTAAATGAAGGATTTGACAGACAGCTTGTGGAGTTAACGGAGATAGTAACAGCAATGGTTACCAGAATAACAAACGAGGAAGTGCGTCAAGCGCTTCAAAAGATAAAGAAAGGAAAAGCAGTCGGATCAGATGATATTCCTGGGGAAGTATGGAGAGCATTGGGAGAAACAGGAATAAGTTGGCTAGCAGGTCTATTTAATAGAATTATGGAAGTTGGACAAATGCCAGACGAATGTAAAAGCAGTATAGTACCTGTCTACAAAAATATGGGAGACATACAACAATGTACAAACTACAGGGCTATAAAACTACTTAGCCACACCATGAAAATATGGGAGAGAGTAATTGATAGACAGATACGTGAAGAAACCGAAATATCCGAGAATCAATTTGGCTTTATGCAGGGCAGATCAACAACATATGCAATTTTCATTGTAAGGCAACTGATGGAAAAATACAGGAATAAAGAAACCAACGCTCATATGGTATTCATTGATCTTGAGAAAGCATATGATAGAGTTCCTCGAGAGATTCTGTGGTGGGCACTCAATAAGAAAGGAATCCCTGGCGAATATGTAGATTGTGAGAGATATGTATGAGGGAGTAATGACTAGTGTTAGGACAGGTGTGGGAGAGACTGATAAATTTCAGGTGAAAGTAGGACTGCAGCAAGGCTCGGTGCTTAGTCCTTATTTATTCTCATTAGTTTTGGACCAGATAACAGCGAAAATACAGAGTAGCATTCCACGGTGTCTAATATATGCTAAGGATGTAGTGTTAATAGAAATAGTGAAAGAGACTTAGAACAAAAACTGGAACAGTGGAGACAAGCTCTGGAGGAAAAAGGTTTAAAACAGAGTAGGACAAAAACAGAGTATTTGGAATGTTCATTTAAAGGTGGAGTTACTACAAATAAAATGGTATCTTTGGATGGTGAAATGATTGTGACAAGCAATAGTTTTAAGTACCTAGGATCGGTATTACAGAGTAATGAAGAAATAGATGGATATGCATGCAGTAGAATTAGGGCTGGATGGATGAAGTGAAAAGAAGCGAGTGGTGTGTTGTGTGACAGAAAAATTACAATGAAGCTTAAGGGAACATTCTATAAAACAGCCATAAGACCGGCTGTGATGTACGGAACTGAATGTTGGCAGTGAAAAAGAAAGAGGAACAACGAATGCATGTGGTGGAAATGAGAATGCTTAGATGGATGAGTGGAGTGACAAAGAAGGATAAAATTAGAAATGAGTATATTAGGGGAAGTCTAGGTGTGGCACCAATTGATGCCAAAATGAGAGAGCATAGGTTAAGATGGTGTGGTCATGTTCAACGTCGAGACGGTAATTACCCAATACGAAGAATAGCTGAAGTGCAGATTCCTGGAAGGAGTAGGAAAGGAAGACCAAAGAAGACCTGGGGGGAGACGATAAGGCAGGACATGTTGGTAAAGGAGATTAACATTGATATGACCCAAGATAGAATTGTGTGGAGAAATGCAATTAGGGAAGCCGACCCCGCATAGGGATAAGGCAAAGAGAATGATAACACTAAAATGTAAATTGGAGCTGGAAGGTCAGATAGTAGAAAAAATGGCAAAACCTCGCAATTTTTTCGTCCAGCATCGATTTGTACAAAAATTTATGATTAGGCTCATTTCACCCTCTAGTTCATTTTCTATATTGAGCCGTTGTACGCTTTTGTTTTTTTAAGGGCGAAAACTACCCCTAAAAAGACTACTTGTAAAAAATTATAAAATAACATTTTAAACTTTAATATTGTCAACATTTGGTTCTTATTAGTTACATAATGATTGTTTTACGCTTTAAGATTTACTACCATAATATTTCAACCCTTAAAACCACCCTTATTGGAGTTATATATAAAAAATTACTTATCCTAAAAGAATAATTTCGGCTTTCATCGATTTACATAAAAATTTGGGATTAGGATCATCTCACCCTGTACTTCATATTCTGTAACATGCTCAAGGGCGTCGATTATTTTTACGGGTGTAAACTACCCCTTATTGTCAAAAATTATGTAAAAACATGGTAAACTTTAATATGGGTAAAATTTGGTTTTGATTGGCTAAAAATAATGATTGTTTTATGCTTTAGGATATAATATCATAATATTTCAACCCTTAAAAACCACCCTTAAGCACATTACAATTTTTATAAGTAGATAATTTAATAGATCTATACAGAAAATAAAGTAGAATTAAAGAATTACAAAAACATTTATTTACACAAAAATACGAATTTACAAATACGTAGAAGTACAAATACAAATGGTTTTTAAGTCATCTTCCAGTATACGAACCAGTTCTGTGGTATTATACATGCATTGAAAATGTTCCATAAGCGGACTATTCGAATATTTCGAAAAAAAAAAAATTCGTTTTATAAGCATAGCTTCTTCATTTTTGGCGATAAAAAGTTTTTTCAAAAATGATTTTGTAGAATTTTTGAAGAGCTATAAGACTTAAATTAAATTCTGTTAGATCCCTTAGTTTTTAATTGGTTTTGATTTAAAAAGCTCGAATATGGGGCTGTTTGCTCGTAAATGGAGGTTATAAACAGCTATATCTCGCTAAATGTTCACTCTAATGAAAATCTATGCACAATATAATTTTAGTTATTAAAAAAGCTACAATTTAGTAGTTAATAATTTTTTTCGTATCTCCAGTATTTTCGAAGATATTTTGAAGTAAAAGGTGAAAAATACGAACTTGCAAAAAATCTATTTTTCTTTAAACTCAAATTCTTTTAAAATTAGGCCTTTTAAATAGATCAAACTTCTTGGGTGTATTGACAATACGAACATACAAGGAATTACAAAAAGGTGAAGACCAATTTTTAATTAGAAGGGTAGTTAGAGGGTTATTTTCACTGATTTTTTCGTAGAGAAAAGCAGGTACCGATTTTTTTGATATAAGTCGCTCTATTTTCATTCTAGAAATTTTTTATTATTATTATTTGAAAGGTTTAATTACATACTTAAAAAAGGATAATTTAAGTTTTCCTCGAAAAATGCAAAGATTTCCCGTTATTTGGCTTTGAATATTTCAAATATGCATTTGACGAGAAAAGCTAACCTTTAACATGCCGTATAAAGATATTATAGAAAAAGAATTCAGTTTGTGTTACTAAAAGATACAATTTTGTTATCTGCAGTTTTTTTGATTAAATGCATATTTTTTGAGGTATTCTCAAAAAACCTTCTAAAAAAGTCGATTTTTTCGATGAAAAACTTACTTTCAAACGCGAATAACTCGAAAAATATTAGTTTTACGAAGAAAATGTAAAAAACATTTTTTTCTTAGAATTACCTTTTACTTTGATTTACATGGTTAAAATGTAATAAAAAATTCCCACCCCCGAGATGGGGTGGCAACCACCCCCAAGGTTTTAGCGTACAGCGGCATGATGTAGAAAATGATGCTTGGACTATTCCCTACCTTCTGTGAAAATTTCAAGTAAATCCATGCTGGACGAAAAATTTGCGAGCCCAAATTCTTCATTTCCTCGACTAATGACATTACGATTATACTTATACATAACTAGATTCCCTTCGGGAGGGGGAGGCAGGACTTGAGATTATATTCTGATTCATATGTTCTGAGGATTTATCTCTTTTATTACCTTTTTTTTGTTTATCTTTCTTACAGGACTTGTCTATCTTTTAGACGTAAAAACTTTCAGTCAACTTTCCACACAAACATAAATTGAACAAAATATAAAGAAAATAAAAAATTATATTTTAGGCTTTGTGTATCATCACAAAATTATATCTTTTCGGAAATGATGTCCATTAACCTCGTTGATTTTACTGTTGTGACTCATACCGTGGAATTCACTGTAATTGTCTTAATGTTACAATAATTATCTACTAGAATTATTTAAATACATACCTAGTGCCCTGTGAACTACCACTCAAATTACATTTCTTTTGTCGGCTCAAAGTTCCGCTGAAAATAATAAAATACAGCAACTGAAGTTTTAGAAAACGATTATTAAGATTTGTTCGCGAAACTCAAGGGAACTTTCTTGTATGCATTATTATGTGATTTGTAAGTCGACATATAATAATAGTCTTCCATTATAAACGCCTCAGTGCGTTTTAGTAGCGATAGAAAAATTTATGGGCTTTGCAATATGCAATGAGGTGAAAATGCGACAAATATTAGCTTCCGTTACTTATTTTTAAGGAAAAAATTCCGTACTTAAAGTTCTCCTTAAGCTTTCACAGTTACAAATCGGAGAAAATGGATAAATAGAGATGTTCTTTCAAATAAAGTAAAAACAAATAAATGAATGAAAAATTCTAATGTTCATAGACAGTTTTATTTTAATATTATAACACATAAAAATATATTATAACAACATAAAAATAGTGCTATATTCGAGTGTGTTCTATCGAAAATATACAGGGTGATTGGTTAGTGGGGTAAAGCTCCGTAGATCCACTATAATAATAGATAGCGATAAAAGTTAATAACAAAAATTGTAGCCAACTTTGAGCTTCACATTACAAAATTAGTTAGAATGTTACAAGGTGTTCGATAACATAGTGGCAGACCAAACTTATGTTTTTTTAAAAAGAACACCCTGTATTTTAAATTATTTTCGAAATCTTCCTAACAGAAAAAAAAAATAAATCTCTACAGTTTTTACAAAGTTATAACCAATTTTATATGAAAATCGTAACAAGTTCAACTCTTTGTATAAATAAAAATAAGCACAACGGCAATGGTTTATTGATGCCATATTTTTTTATTTATTGTCAAAATTTTCAAAAATGATCAATCATTGACATTGCTAATTTTCTTTATGTTGAATACAGGGTGAGTCAAAACGCAAGTACAATATTTTCTCAGTAATTTTAAATGGAACACCCTGTGTTTTATGTCACTTTCGAAAAGTACCATTACTGTACTTTAATTTGTATACAACATTCCCTATGTCTAAATTTATTAGTTTTCGAGATACATATTTTTATTTTTCTATGGACCAGTAGCGCGGCTACCCAGTTTACCAGAATTTATAAACTGTACCGATTTTTTTGGGGTTGCTTTAAGAAGAAGGTTATAAAATGGTTCCAACAACAAAAGATGAGATGAAAAATAGAATACAAAGTGTATTTTGGAGTGTTAATTTACAAATGCTTCGTAGTGTAAGTAACTCATTCAATAACCGTTTTTATGCATGCATAAATGTGTTAGGAGGTCATTTTGAACAACTTATGTAATTAAATATTTAAAATATTTTGTTAAAAGTAGCTTTTAATTTTTTCAAAAATGTATTTGTATTCATGTTTTTTTTTGTAAAATTTTTTACTGATAAATTATTTTTCGTTCTTTATTTGTTACATTGTTACATTTACATACAAAAGTAGTTTTTAATTGTTTTCACAAAATGTTGTATTTTGTGTTTGTGTTTTTTTTTGTAAAATTTATAACTAATAAATTATTTTTCTTTCTTTATTTTTTACACTTGCATACAAAAGTAGTTTTTAATTAGATAAAAAAGGGTTCAAGGCAGGTTTTCTTTATATTCGATTCAGAGTTGGACTACCATCTCCACATAGTAACTATTTCAGCATCCTTATGCATCATCAGTGAAGATTATGCAGTCACAACTCTGAAGGGAATACAAACATTCTGCCTCTTTTAAAGCAAACCATCGCGATGCGATGAACCCGCCTTTTGAGACGCAATACAGCGATATCTCTCGTATTACGAGGAAAACGAAAAGCCCTAGATACAAAGTTTACTACTTTTTAAACAATTAGAATAATTGAAATAAAAATATAATAAACAATATTTAACAATATTTAATATAATAAACAATAGTTTTTAATTGTTTCAAAAATGTTGTATGTTGTGGTTGTGTTTTTTTTTTGTAAAATTTATTACGTATAAATTATATTTCTTACTTTATTTGCTACATTGTTACATTTATTACCAGATTGATAATCAGTAATCGTAAATCTAAAACTAATAAATTTAGACATAGGGGATGTTATATAAAAATTAAAGTACGGTAATGGTACTTTTCGATAGTGATATAAAATGCAGAGTGTACCCAGTATTCAATATAAAGAAAATTAGCAATATCAATCATTTATGAAAGTTTTGATAATAAACAAAAAATGGGGGACTAATAACCCATTGCTTTTGTGATTATTTTTATTTATACAGGGAGTTGAACTTATTACGATTTTCATAGAAAATTTGTTATAACTTTGTAAATACTCATAAAATACAGGGTGTTCCATTAAAAAAAACATTTGTTTGGTCTGCTACTATGTTATCGAACACCCTGTAACATTCTAATTAATTTTGAAATGCGAAGCACAAAGTTGGCTCCAATTTTTGCTATTAACTTTTATTGCTATATATTACTATAACGGATCTACGGAGCTTTACCCCACTAATCAATCACCCTGTATAACAATTTCGATTTTACTCTCTACTATGAGTTGAAACAAGTGATATTTCCTCCTCCTCTATCTTGTCTCCTTTATAAGAATAGTGGCTTCACGTAATTCGCTTGGCTTTGTATGGCTTTGTACTTTGGGGTCTTTTTCGTCATTGCTTATTTGCATACAATTTACTGAGAATAAAAGGACCTATTGGTGACCAAACGAAGTTTACGAAAAAATGAACAAGAACAGAAAACAATATAAAGAGTGACCAGAAAATATGTTTGACACAAATATCTAAGGAGGCGAAAGTAGCAGTAGCAAAAGCTAAAGCAGAAGTGTACTACAAATTATGTTAATACTAATAGCAAGTTTTTAGGACTTTGATAGCAGAGAGATTGAAATAAATATAAATATAGTCAAACATAGAACAAAGAAAGGAAAATAATAAAATACTAGTTCACGAAAAGGATATCAAAAAACGTTGGAAAAATAATTTGAATAAACATTTAAACAATTAAACAAAATTAATAAACCGTCTGATAAGGAATCTCAGATAGGCGGCGATACACGAGCAGCAGAGCTAAAAAAAAGAATGTGTGTGTACTTTGTACGCAGGTAAGCAGTTATACTTCTATTATATGATTTAAACGAAATCAATATACTTCTTATTTATATTTTGTTTAAATATTAAACTAATTTATACTTACTACTTCTCAAACATTTTTATTAGAACAGTGCCAAAAATTAAAATAATAAAAGAATAAAACACACACAAACACATTAAACAAGCCACAAATGATGTCTGAACATTAATTGTCGAAATTTTTTTTAACTAAATACGTATTTTCTGAAAATACAATTATATAATAAATATACTTACAATCATAAAATGTATTAAAAAAAAAAACAAAAAAGTAAGTTTCTATTGGGACTCGAACCAGCGCTGATAAGAGCGGTTGGTATTGGAATTCATTCGCCTTCTCCGCTTAGCCACGGACACTATGTGTCATTATTTACGAAGATCGACTAACTAAACGGATTAAACTTGTGATATTTTGATATTTTGAAAATTGATCAAATTATTTTAATTTTGAATTGAAATGATTTAGAATTGAAAAAATACAACAAAACATAGAGTAAAAAAACAATATATTAGGTGAATATTGATAGAAATTTTGATGGTAATCAAATTATATAAATAAAAGTATTACATACTATGTATTTTGGCAGATCAAATAGGTAGGTTTATACCCATGATACATTAACAATTACGTACCTGTTGCTTTTAAAAACTATTTAAAAGTCACTACAATATTATAAACTTTTTTGTTTCTGTCCTCACAACAATAAAACTAATATATTATACATTTGTTTACCTTTACCTTTACCTCCAAACCACAGCTGCCATATCGGATAATTTTTGACATGTCATTTGAACATCCAATCAGAACAAAGTTATAATGCGCATGTGCCGGGCTGATAGGTTTTAACATATAAAAAAATCACCCTCTATCGCCGGTAAAGAAGTATAACTTCAAAAAACAAAAAGCAAGATGGTCAATATGAACGATATTGAAGACGAAACAATCTCTGTTATATTAGTATATACTTCAAATTACACTTTAGCTAGACACATCACTTATAATTTTCCCAGTTGGTTCTGTACCTTTTTTTGTAAATTGTTAGAATAAGATTACATTCCCAATCAGATATTTAAATACCAAAGTAATTTATTTTGCTTCAATATTTTATTACATATGATTCATATGGGTTCCTCGTCTATCCATTTCATAATTTCTGCTTCTATTTCATCTCTCTCTCTCTCTTCAACTTTTCTGTTTAAAATTTTTTTTAGTAGCTTCGATGACTTCTTCTTTCTCTTGTATCTTGTTATTTTCATATTTTATGTCATATAATATTTCTGTTCATTTTGGCCCTTTTAGCGTCTTGACTTATTTCAAAAGGATCAACTGACATATTATAATCTTCATTTAAGCTGTTCCAAAATTCATCCCAGAATTTTAGCTTAGTATTTCTTACTGCCTTATTGGCGAATTTATTTTTATTGTTATATAGTTCCTTGTCCTTTGGATTTTTTCTTTGCGCGTAACTTTTCCATGCATCTTTTATATCAGTAATAGCTTTTATTTGGTTTGTCCACCATCTGGTTCGTGTTTGGTTTTTCATTATTTTCTTAACTCCACAGCTTCCACAGATTCTTTAGCTGAATCGTATATGACTTCATTTAATTTTCTCCATTATTCATCTAGTAGGCCATCTTTTTGAATATTGTCGGATTTCTGTAGCCTTTTATTTATTTTATTAAGGTAGATGTCCCTTATTTTGTTTATATTTAGTTTTCTTATGTTTATCTCGCTATATTGTATATTCTCTAATTCAATATCCGGTATTTCTATATTCCCGCTATTTCTAGTCTATGTTTTGTGTTCAGTTTTGCTTCATTTATTACTTTTACTTCTTATCGTCGTTTCTAGCTTTCGTGAATGTGTTATGTAATCTATGATGCTTCCTGCTCTTCTTTCCTCGGCTATGAATGTATGTCTTTGATCTATATTTTGTTCCAATATATTTTTTGATCTTAAACAAGCAATTCTTTGAGAGGTACTGTGGTGGACGCTCTCTTAAGGTGCTCTGTAGTGAATTTATGTGATGAATATTAATTTCTTCTTATTCCTACTTTATAAATAGGCTCAATACCTGTTTTATTTCTGTTTTTAGCCTCAATTGACATTGTCTGACCATCTTTTCCTCGGTCGTCCCAATGATCTTCTTTCATTTGGCGATTTGTCTCTTGCTATTCGTACTATTCTATTTTCTGTCATTCTTTCTATGTGTTGATTCCATTCTATCTTTCTTCTTTTGGTCCACGTGTTTATTTCATCTATACCACATCTCGCTCGTATTTCCTCACTTCTTACTCTGTCTCTTAGAGTTTGGTTTGCTATTTTCCGTAAGACTTTAATTTCTGCTGTTTCCAGCAATATTTGTGTTTTCACCGTATCTGCTCTTGTTTTCGCTGTGTACGTCATTATCAGTCTTATTGTTGATTTATATATCCTGGTTTTCGTTTCCATTTCGAGGTATTTGCTTCTCCAGATTGTGTTGTTGAGACATCCTGCTGCTCTGTTCGCCATGCTCACTTGTTTTTGTACCTCTTCTTCCACTTTTCAGTAGCTTGACAGTTTGACTCCCAAGTATTTCGTTTCCATCCAAGTGATGGAAATATGGATTTAACTTTGGAAATAAGACCTACATGCCAAACTTTTTCAAATGGCATAGGCACACCTAGAAATACAGCTGTATTGTATCGTATGCTATGTGGGAAGGTCATGTAAGCAGTTGCTAGTGAAGACCAAAGTAGACTTGTGGGAGGCATTTAGGCAGGGCATGTTTGTGAAGGAATTGCTACTGGTACAGTCCAAGATGACAACAATATTAGATAGAGACGAGTGAAAGAGGCAAGAGTAGGTTTATGTCTCAATATAAATGGAGTAATACATTGAATATTATGTACAAGTTTCATGTTAAAGGCAATTTAGGTAAAAACATATTTGCAATGTTAATAGAATGTAAGTATAAATAACAGGAGCGTCATTTGAAATTTTGTTTGGGGGGGGGGGTAAGCACTATATATACAATACATTATATATTATGTTATGATGAATATTGATGTATTTTCAGGGCCCCTGGACGCCCAAATGACGCCGCTGATAAACTGATAAATAAACAAACCAACTGTTTGTTTTAAAAACGGCGTTCGATATAAAGCCTGAAACGTCAAGTATTTTTGCGCACAATAACAAAATATTACGCATTCATTACCATTTCGTTATTAAAATTGAATAATGAACCAATAAAACAACATCATCATATAAATTTGCGTTAATAATCACGCGAATTATCCGCAAAAAACAAATTTAATCAACGTACATTGATCAAAAAGTTTGCATTCCGCAATAAAGCTCGTTACTTTTCATCCGGCTTCCACCGAAAAGTTTCACGTTTCGATGTATATTTGCTTTAACAATTAATTTGAACTTGCCATTGAAAAAAAAAAACTAATTCAGTAACTTGCCTCGACGACGACGTGTGCATTTGTAAGCCATCTGCATATCGTCATGCTGTAGATCAAATAACTCATGAGGACATGGGCGTCCACAGTAGTGTTAAAGAGATTGGGGACGTGTGATAAAATATTTACATATTATAAACATACTGCTTTAGATTTATAAAGAAATGTCACTCACTATCTTTGATTTGTATACTCACGTAATGTGATAAAGGGAGAATATACTACTATTCTAAGAGCTAGAGCCGAAAAATCATCGTCATAAGTAATATGGAGTTTGGCATGTGAAATGTGTCCATTGTATATTGAAAATTATGACCCCTTTCAGGCTGACACCTCAGTGGATACAGGAAGTAGCAATAAGGGATGAAAGGGGAAAGTTAGTGTAGTCTTTAAAGGTTTTCACCTCCTATTTTGTTAAACCTCCATCGATTTGTATGAAAATTGGTGACTAGTTAGAACATACCTCAGGAAATAAAAATGATTTGGTGCCAACTTGCACTTTTACCCTGGGGGTGGATACCACCCCTTCTCGGGAGTGAAAACGATTTTATTAAAAATAACCCAACAAATCGATAGAGGGACAAATTATAAGTAATATTTGTTACATCATGTTATTAAACTAAATCAATACTTTTTGAGTTATTAAAGATCAAAGATTTGTCTGTTTAAGAGCACATGCGTGAAGTTACGGATGATAAAAAGAACATATTAATTAATTGTATGTTACTAAAATATTATTTTTATATTATTTCGATATTATAAATTTAGCAAAAGTGTATTCGAATATGTCAAATGTACCCATTATTGGACACCCCCACTTTCTGGACATATTCAGTTTATAATGAAAAAAATTCAATTAAATATCGAAATAATATAAATATAATATTTTACTAACATACAATTAATTAACATGTTCTTTTTACCATCCGTAACTTCACGCATATGCTCTTAAATAGACAAATCTTCGATCTTTAATAACTCAAAAAGTATTGATTTATTTTAATAACATGATATAACTAATTTTACTTAGAATTTGTCCTATCGATTTGTGGGGTTATTTTTAAATAAAATAGTTTTCGCCCGCAGGAAGGGGTGGTATTCACCATCAGGGTAAAAGTGCAAGTGGCACCAAATCAGTTTTGTTTCTTGAGGTATGCTCTAACTAGTCACCAATTTGCATACAAATCGGTGTATGTTTAACAAAATACGAGGTGAAAACCTTTAATGACTGCACTAACTTTCCCCTTTCATCCCTTATTGCTACTTCCTGTATCCACTGAGGTGTCAGCCTGAAAGGGGTCATAATTGTCAATATACAATGGACACATTTCACAGGAAAAACTCCATATTACTTATGACGATGATTTTTCGGCTCTAGCTCTCCGTCTATACGTGGTTCGTGCTGATAGTACGAAGCATAGAAAATAACAGCATAAAGAAAATTACAGAAATAGTCGAAATAAATATATGTATAACTAATAATATACTTACAAATAATGCAGACAACAAAATATTAATAAAGTCAAAGAAATAAATCGAGAATGAAAGCAGTACATACAGAACTCATTTAAAGATAACAGAACACATAATATAAACCAATATACAGGGTGTCCCGAAAAGATTGGTCATAAATTATACCACACATTCTGGAGCCAAAAATAATTCGATTGAACCTAACTTACCTTAGTACAAATGTGCTCATAAAAAAAGTTATAGCCCTTTGAAGTTACAAAATGAAAATCGATTTTTTTCAATATATCGAAAACTATTAAAGATTTTTTATTGAAAATGGACATGTATCACTCTTATGGCAGGATCATCTTAAAACAAAATTATAGTGAGATTTGTCCACCCCATAAAAATTGTATGGGGGTTTTGATCCCTTAAACACCTCCAAACTTTTGTGCACGTTCTAATTTATTCATTATTGTGGTACCATTAGTTAAACACAACGTTTTTAAAACTTTTTTGCCTCTTAGTATTTTTTCGATAAGCGAGTTTTTATCGAGATGCGGCTTCTTTTTTAATATATTTACATAAAAATTTTTATGGGAGTTTTGTTCCTTTAAACACCCAAATGTTTGTGTACGTTCCAATTAAACTATTATTGTGGTACCATTAGTTAAACACAGTGTTTTTAAAAATTTTTGTCTCCTAGTCTTTTTTTGATAAGTCACCTTTTATCGAGATGTGGCTTCTTTTTCAAAATATACCTAAAAATGTAAATTATAAATACATTTTCAGATTATTAACAGGTCTCTATAATCGTACTTAACCATATACAAATATGTGGTGGATTCGACAAAAATTCAAAATAATATGTCGATAAACACTGGCTTATCGAAAAAGTACGAAGAGGCAAAAAAGTTTTAAAAACAGTGTGTTTAACTAATGGTTCCACCATAATAATTAAATTGAAACGTACACAAAACTTTGGGGGCGTTTAAGGGAACAAAACCCCCATAAAATTTTTATGAGGTACACAAATTTTACTTTAATTTTTATTTAAGATGCTGCTACCATAGAAATGCTACATGTCCATTTTAAATGAAAAATCTCTAAGAGTTTTCGATATAAGAAAAAAAATTAATTTTCATTTTGTAACTTCAAAGGGCTGTAACTTTTTTGTGTGCACTATTGTATATAAGTAAGTGAGGTTAAATCAACCTATTTTTGACCCCGGAATCTGCGGTTTAATTTATGACCAATCTTTTCGGGACACCCTGTATATGTAGGTACCAATGACATATAAGAGGGTAGACACAGCAACAACTATAAAAAGTGTCCGAAACATATACTTCGCTGAAGTATATGTTTTGATACGAAGTGGGAGAAATTTTTACGAACACGACACGATCAAATATTGTTTTGTTTGTATTAGCGTATTTGATCGTTGTTTGTACTCTTATTTGTCAATGGTAGGTACCTTACCAAAATCACTTCCCTACGCTAAAATGAGAAACAAAAAGTTATATGTAGATATGCAGAACGAGAACTCCGGGTCCCGATAAAATTTATACATTTATTCAAGAGGAAACTTTAGACATGTTTCCATATATATCTTCAACAACATATGATCAATATTTAGGAAAAGACTTACATAAGTTTTTGTTCCCCTAGTAACAGCAAAAAATGGGAAATGCGAGGAAGACGTGGACCCGAAGTAATTTGGCTTCGGAAACAGTCTATTAACCTAAAAAATTTTGTGTAGCTTCATCGTGTTAATAAAGAACTATCGCAATAAAGATATGTACTATTGTGTTTTCAATTTATCAATCAAAAGCAAAATGAAAATTAAATTAAATTTTTTTTTTAATAACGCGGGCACATAAATTTGATACACCCTGTATGTTGAGCTGTAAATATTTATTAGAATTTAGTTTGGATGTAAGTGGATTTCTCTTTTAATGAGCTTTCCAATGAACCATTAAAGACTTGTGAATAATTAAAGTGAAAAGGACGATGTATTTAGATTTAAAATGGAAATAGATTGTTTATTACGAGAACTATAGAATCCACAGGTAGATGTAATTATCACTTTCTAGAATAGGTGGTTTAAAAGAAAGTTTGGAATGTTAATATCTTTGTTTCAACCCGAGTAAATATTGTAGGGTTCTCCGAAAGTAATTAGGATGGTCGGAATAATTTTGAAAATGACTTTTTGTTTGTCGAATGGAAAAGTCGATGTTTCTGATTCTTGGAAATGTGGAAGGGGAAAAGTGGATTGGATGATTGAGAGAGTTTGAAAAAGAAGTCATTATGTTTTTGGCATCGCTGAAGAGCAGTTCGACGTTTTCGTGGATAGATAGTTAGCAAGTACCAGTGGCTGTTTGATAGTGGAGAATAGTGTTGAAAAGTGGAACGAGAGACAGATCAAATTGAGACGAAATACCTCTTTGATTCTGTATTACTGTGAGAAGGAGAGCAGAGAATTTTTGGAGTTTTGTTTGAATCGAGTACGTGTCAAAAGAGGCCCGGCTTGTTAGAGAATTGGTGCTGGTATGGTGATAGTTTTGAAGCTGGAGAACGGAGAGGGCTTTGATGAGTAGCCTTTAACATAGTCAACGAGGGATAGCTGTTTTTGGGTCACGAGAAGACAGAGTGAGTGAAGAAAAAGGTCAGTCAACTTATGTGAAAGATATTTTTTTGTTCGGAAACTAAAATTTTGAGTAAAAAGCATATGAATTAAAATTCCAATATTTCTAAAAGTAAATAGGAAGTATAGCTAATTTTGCGAATACATAAATTTGTTTTGTTTAGTTTGTTTTACCAAAGTCATCGGGAACAAACAGATAAATTGTTTTTTTAACTATAATAAATTTAAGTGATAAAAATTTCATTCGGACATCTGTGTCCACAGGTTTTAGATTTGATAGATTTTAGAGTATTGATTTTGATAAATAAAAGACAATTCTGTATGTTTATTTTAATATTTTGCTTTATTTCTTTTCCCTATTTTATCCCGATTAGGATCAACTAAGAGATACTGAACCCACGAGAGAAGATAAGTATAACGTGAGATAATTTAGATTTTTTTTAATAGTATAAAAAGGCACCCTGAGATTTTTATTCATTTTTATGTATGATTTGCGACAATTAAATAATTAATCAAATAAATAATAATTAATATAAAATTAATAAGAAGCAGATCATAACAGTACTTATGATTTACTGACTTAGAGAACGCATTTGATAAAGTAAACACAACAAATTTGAAAATGCAGAAAGGACCTGTGATCATTTCTTTTTAATATACTAATTAAAAAATAGAAAAATGAAACAGCTTCAGCACAATTTTAATATACTGTTTTAACTTTGTCAAACGCTTTGTGGAAGTCAACAAAAATAATAACTAGGTGTCTACTATATTCGATAGACTTTAGACAAGTGTTTTGCACTGCAGAGGGTATTTGTTTCGTCTCCTGACGTTGTTCTTCTGCATATAGTTTTCAAGATCTAACATATCTCCATTTTTATGAAGGAGAATTTTCCATGCACAGAAATATTTTAATTATGCAGCTATATATTAAAAAGTGTTTGTGTATGTGACGTTAAAAGTGAACCTTCTAGCTGAATTGTCTCGATGAGTGTACCGTCCTCCTTCGTAACTATATTATTTTTCACATGTTTCAGAGCATGATGAATTTCGTTGGGTGATATACATATCGTTGGTTTGGAAGAAGAACGTCACAACTCAAAAATTGCCATTTTTGAGGTTTACCCTCTAACCAACTCTAAATCTTAAATTTTATTATGGGAAAATTTGTCAGAAGTTGCACTCATGTAATTACCGCTAGATGGCGACTATTATAACAGTTTGACTTTGTCAAACCCATGCATTACATTTTATGGAAGAGGGTCGCAATGTCGCAATAGTTGTGTTTCAGTTGTTGTGGAAGTTACCACGTGTTTTTTGGAGAACAGTGTTACAAGTTAAAAAAGGAACGTACTTTTTTTTGGGATTCTGTGTTATTTAATGCAAGACAGTTACATTTCGTCTTAGGTAAGTAGTCCTTGCTCAAAAAAAACAAAAACAAAAAAAAAAAAAAAAAAAAAAAAAAAAAAAAAACCCAATCTTGGGACCAAAAAAAGTGGGAACGGGGAAAATGAAGGGCCTCCTTGCTTACAGTCTGTGGATAAATGAAGGTAAAGTGCTTCGGAAGCGATGTCGACCTTGCAGCGGCCATTCCGTTTTCGGAGCGCTGGATGACAGAGGAGGGTCTGGTTTAGCAGGTAGGCATTCGGCGTAGCCTCATCGACGAGAGAGCGTTTTAAAGCACCTCGGGAACTATCGTTGGTACTACGAAGAATGAATCCTGCACTAAGGTCAGTCAGGCGGCGTTCTGGACTGAGGTGTCTTTTGAAGATTCCAGACCCCCCCTCTTTAAAGACGAAAAAAAAAAAGGTAAGTAGTCCTTACAGGATGTGCGTTTATATAGAATTATTATGAGCAATACAGTAACATTTCGACAAATTTTGGGAAAATCTGTTACAAATGCTAATTACAGGTAGAAAGGTGAGAAGAAGAAAGGTCTTTCTATTTATATTTAAATGATAATAATGGGCTCTTTAATATTGTAAAAGATTTTACCTCTTATTTTTTACCTTACCAAAATTATAATGAAAACTAGCACATTAAAATTTTAAAACGTCGCTTCTGAAAATTGGAACTTTTCGACTTGTAACAGTGTTCTTTTAAACCAACGATATGTGATATATGCTCAGATCCTATATTCTTGACTTTTATGTAATGTTTCATAGTAAATTTCCATTATATGTAATATCCCTTGTCGATTTGAGACTATATTTCCATTTTTGTCTTTAAGCTGGAAGATATACTTTTTGTCCTTTCGATTTTTTCATGAGTGGGGACATACTTTTGTTTACTTCTATATTTTTTATAATTTTCTCGTTCTTGTATTTTCTAATGTCTCGTTTGGTAACTTTGGAGATTTCATTATCTATGGTGTTTATTTCTTGTGGGTCAACATTTCCTCGACTCTACAGTAACACTATCGTGGTCGATAATTATTAAAATCTGTATAAAAATGATCCCTGAGCTAATTCGTGACGGAAGGTGAGGATTTATTAATATCTCAATGACACATTTACTACTTTTGATCGATATTCCGGTTATCTGATTCCTTCGTAGCATTGGCTGGTGTTGCGATGATTTAATTATATAGTCAGCGCAAACGTTTAATTAGTGGTTATTAGTGTTTCCCTTGGAAATTCCAATAAATGTTACGGATTGAAGGTATTTCGCCATCATTCCGTGCTAATTCTCCTAACGCTTCTATCAATCATTCAAACCAGAAGATTCAAACAGGAATATACAATTTAGATTGTGCGGAAGTTTATAAACAATAGAAGCTATATTGGATCAGAAAATTTTTTAAATGTGAACTGAAATTCTAGCTATACTTTCTTTATAACAACAAATTATTCCTCAAGATAGATATAAATATCTGAGACTCTCAAAACTAACTTAGGGACGATATAAAAAAAGTATGTGTGTGTACTTTGTACGCACGTAAGAAGTCATACTTCTATTATATGATTTCAACGAAATTAATATACTTTAAACAGTTTATTTATATTTTATAGTTTATAGTTTATAAGCGCAGTAAACCTGACGAGGCATTGGTTGACTAACTCCTATTTCATCTGCAACTATATTTTGTATTTTCCTGAAAATACTGTACATAGTGACAGCTTTGTAATAAAATTCATAACCGAAGCTGAGTACAACAATGGAGTTAAAAAGATAAAACCTAAGAAAGCAGCTGGGACTGATGGGATTCCGCCGTATATTCTTAAAGCTTGTGAATGGTTAGAAAAACCATTGCTTCATATATTTAATTTAATAGTTTCCTCTAATAGCTATCCTGTAGTATGGAAAACTGGTATTGTAACTCCTATATTCAAAACAGGTAATAAAATGAATTTAGAAAATTATAGACCGATATCGATCATGTGTGCACCTGCACCAGCTAAACTATTCGAACAAATTATTTATTCTAGTCTATATCATTATGTCGAAAAGTTTTTAGTATCTCAGCAATATGGTTTTGTAGCCAGTAAATCTACTAGTTCAAACTTATTTATTTACATGAATCGGGCATATGAAACTTTAGAATCAAAGTCCCAATTAGATACTGTATATACAGACTTTCGTACAGCATTTGATACGGTTGACCATGACGTGTTATTATCAAAATTAACTAAGTTTGGTTTATCAAAGATTTTTATCGAATTAATAAAAAATTATTTGCAAAACAGATCTTTTATAGTTAAACACAATGGTAATACGTCAGGTAAATTTGAAGCTAATTCGGGAGTGCCACAAGGTTCTAATCTGGGGCCTCTTTTATTTGTACTTTTTATTAATGACTTACCATCAGTATTGAAACATTCAGAATGTCTTCTATTTGCTGATGATTTAAAACTCTTCAAACGCATACAAACTGTTAGAGACTCTGTATTATTACAAAAAGATCTAAATAATTTACTGGAACTATTGCAACAAGTTATACTTTAATGTGAAAAAATGCTGTATATTTACGGTAACACGTTTAAAAGATCCTATTATATTTGAATATAAAATTAATGAAGAAACTTTACTACGTTGTACAGAGGTAAAAGATTTAGGCATCACCTATAATAATTTATTATCCTTCGCTGGCCACATAAATAATATAACGAAGTCTGCAAATCGATTATTAGGGTTTATAATTAGACAAACCTTTAATTTTAGAAATATAGCAACTCTTAAAATTTTGTACTATACTTTAGTAAGGGCAAAATTAGAATTTGGAGCTCATATTTGGTTTGGTGAGTATCAAACTGCATTAAATAAACTGGAAAAAATTCAAAATAAATTTTTAAGATATCTTTATTTTAAAAAATATCACATACGACCAGATTATACTGAAGTTAGAACCACTCGCCTTAGAAATGAGTTTAAAATATTATCATTAGAAGACAGACGGAAACTTTGAAACTTACAGCTTTAATATTTTTACATAAAATAATTAACAATAAAATTAATTCACCTGAAATTCTAGCTTTGATTAGGTTCAATGTACCATTAAGATTAACTCGCAATATGGTAATGTTTAATATTCCACTATTATCTACTACCACCAGGGCTCCTCTGGTGACCATGTTTCGACTAGCTAATAACATCAATACTCTAACTGATTTAGACTGGTCATTCTCACAAAATGTATTTCGGGGAATAGTGTTACGACAAATTATTAATTTATCGGCATAGGATTAGTAAGTGTTGTCTTATGGATAATATAAGAATGCTTTGTATTATCTGATATGTTAGACCTACTATTTATTTTGTTATTTTTCTTTCTTATGTTTTTGTATAGATATTTATTTTAGAAAAAACTTGGTGTATTTTATCCTTGTAATTAGACCTTACAGGTCTGTTGGGATAACAAATAAATAAATAAATAAAAATAAAAAAACTATTGGAGGAGTTAGTCAACCAATGGTAGTGTTGCCCAAAATCGGTCTTGGTCTTGCAGTCTTGGTCTTGTTCTTGCGTTTTAGCAAGACCAAGACCAAGACCGCCTTATTTTAGCAAGACCAAGACTAACCGTGCAAGACTTGAGCAAGAACAAGACTAAGCCTGCGAGACTCTTGCGTCTTGCAGTTAGGATTGAGTGTCGTTTTATGGAATATATTAGTTCGGGAATATAGGTCTGGATCCCGCGTATGAAAAAAAGTTGATTATTAGCATGCTGAAAATTTGTTAATAGCTTAAGGCTATCTAGTCGGACAAACTTTGACGTATGGGAACACTGGAACAAGGAAAGTTTTAATTGTGGAACAGGTTAAAAATTTGGAACGTCAGACCACGAAAACGTACATGTATTTTGTCCGACAGAACTTCCAATTGATTTGTTACCCTTTCATTAAACGCTCATGCAAAAATCAGACTGCTATTTATCACCTGTCATAATTCCTGTCATTTGACATGTTCTACGTGTTCCACTCATTAGAATGCCCATTTGGTGATAAATAGCAGTCTGATTTTTGCATGAGAGTTTAATGAAAGGGTAACAAATCAATTGGAAGTTCTGTCGGACAAAATACATGTGACGTTTTCGTGGTCTGACGTTCCAAATTTTTAATCTGTTCCGCAATTAAAACTTCCCCTGTTCCAGTGTTCCCATATATCAAAGTTTGTCCGACTAGACACCCTTAAGCTATTAACAAATTTTCGGCTTGCTATTAATCAACTTTTTTTTCATACGCGGGATCCAGACCTAATATGCTTAGAGACAATGAGACGCAAAAAAATATGTAACAAAAATTTGGAAAATTGGATTTATGCTCATTATGAACAATACGATAAACATATATGTATAGCGAATTAAATATCCATATAAGAACACTCAGAGGTTTATTATTACAATGTAAAAATAAAATATTTATTTTCATTCTTTCCTAATATCAGACAACGCCTTCGCTCCGAAAGTAATTGTATTAAAAAAATACTAGATTTTGAGAATACCTTTCATACAATAATCTTCTTGTGTATACAATATCGCATTTCGCATTGAAACTTTTAAAGATATAATGTCCCCTTTGTTGATAAAAATATAATACGAATAGCATATCCACTGATACCGACACCCAGTCAATTGTTTTTCCTTATCAGTTAGTGGGAATAATACCATAGCGTAAAGACACAACGTCCTACTTATAAACTTTTTGCAGAGTGTGCAATTAGATATTAGATCAATAGGCCAAACAAAATTTTTTGCTGAAAAAGCACTAGATAAGATAATGCCCGACTACCCTGTATAGTCCATTCACTCACGGTAAAATATTACAAAAACTTGAAATTTTAAAGAAGCGCTTGGATTTTGGATTGACATGTTTGCGTACACATAGCTAACACGCCAAAAAAGAGATACTGGCCGATGCATATGTGATTTTGCCCTGGGGATGAGTTTCACCTTTCACCCCTTCTTGGGCGGTTAAAAAACAAAGGTTCAAAATAAGTCAAGTTTGAATAAACTGACTAATTCTAAGCAACTTTTGTTCTATTTTATTCACCTACAAATAAACCAAGTCGATACTTTTCGAGCTATTTGCGACTGAATATGTTCATTTTTCAACAAAAAAAAAAACACACGTTTTTCGACGGTTTTTGCGCAAATGACTCAAAAAGTAAGTATTTTATCGAAAAAAATATTCTAAGCAAAAATATATTTTATAAAAAATTGAAATAAAATGATGCATTTAATGGTAGGGGAACCTAAGTGGGGATTTTTACAGTTACTGGAGCGCGTCAGATTATCATATGGGGAGAAACCTTGTACCCCGTAAATGTACCTCTACAATATCTTTATTGGCTTTTAATACAGGAGAATTCGTTAAGGGAGGCCCGAAAAAAATATATATCCTTAGAAAAACTCGAAATCGTCAGATTAAGATAAGGTAAGTTTAGTATGTACATGCAAAACAGTGTATATTTAAAAAAATCTGACGATTTGAGCGGGGCGTAAGGAAATGGGTGAGTCACAAAGTTTCACAAAAAAGCGAATATTTCACGAAATGAATGTCAGATCGAAAAATTAAAAAGTACGTTCAATATTTTTGAAAAATCTATCGAAGGACACCAAACACAAAATGCAAAGTTTTATTAAGAAACAGACTGACTCCCGTGGGACATGGTAGATAGCTCAGTTAGTTAGACGTTAGACTATAGGCAGGGATAGTTTAGATCGTGGGTTCAAACCCACCCAATGTGAGTTGTTTAGACATTTATTAATTTGGTTGGTTTTTACTATGTCCATGTTAAGTCAAGCTGAAAATGTACCTATACGTTTACGTTGTTCTAAGATCTAAAGTAATGTTTCATAAATAGCAATATGCTAGTGGGTAACTGCGAGACTTGCAAGACTCTTGCTGCAAGACCAAGACCAAGACCAAGACTGGGAGTGCAATACCAAGACCAAGACCAAGACCAGGTGTATTGTTGCAAGACCAAGACCAAGACTTTCCAAGTCTCGTCTTGGTCTTGCATTTGGGCAACACTAACCAATGGGTTTACTGCTCTTACGGCGCCGTAAATTATCGAACGTGTGGCCTTTCGTTAAGGCCACACTGAGGCTACACTGATTGGGGCACACTAAACAGAATACGAACAAACTGCTCCGAGTCACTTTTCAGGTTGGTAAAAATACCGTCCCCAAATTGCGATTGCCGTGCTGCAAGACAAACGGATAAATATCTAGTGGAGGAATGCCCGATCGATCCTACAATGTTAATCCGTCCGATTTCTTAGTTGCTACCAAAGAGTCAACTGAATATCATTTGTCAACTAAATCTTTGTTTGTAGAAATTAATTATTGTTATTTACTGCTTGTAACGTAATGTTCTCTTTGGTTACACACAAAACTCAACCGTAATGTAGCCATAGGTTGAATAAAAATAAATAGTAGAAGGTAAAGTACAGATCAAAAGATCACTAGGACCATCACCTGAGGAGATGGTTTGACCGCTCATCCGCAAAAATCATCAGAATAATAAATATAAAAACCGACATATTGTCGGAGCGGTTTCTTTATCTAAAAGTTTACTTTAAATCCAAAAGTTCTTTAGGTTTAAATATAAAGTACGTTTGAAACTTTATATTTACATTTATATCTCCATATAGGGGAAAGACGGGCAAAACGGGGTAGCTGCCTAAAACGGGGTACCCCCCTTTTTTTCAATATTACTCGCTCCATCTATACGACTTTAATGAAATTATATTATAAACGCCTGTTTACACCTTCTGTCATAAAGCAGATATAATTAACTGTTAGTTGATTGTTGTGAAGAGTACATGTGCATTTTTAGTTAACCAAGTTATAATATCGGCCGAAAAATAATCCACCGTTAGTATTACTAAAACAATTTATTATTTAATATCATTACTTTCAACTAACAGTGAATGTGTTCTAGAGTATTCGTTTGTCATTATGTTAAAAAATAAAAACTTGTAATAATTGAAACAGGTCATAATCTCAAAATCTGCTCTTTGGGCAAAATGGGGTACCAATAGGTAGGGTAAAATGGGGTACCGTTTTTATCATACCTATTGGTAGTCTTTACCCTTTTACCATACCAAGTAAGATAGCCGATGATCAAACCAAATCACAGACGAGTAAGAAATCGCAATTGAATAAAACTAAAAAAGTAGAGTCAGATTCAGAAGACGAAGATATTGACACTGACTAGTTCTGCGGAAACTTTTATTCAAGTTCCACAGAAGGGTGGATAAGCTGACCCAGTTGCCTTAAATAGGCTAAAAATTCATGTGTAGGTGTAGAAGATGAGGATGATGAAGTAGTACTTGTATGCGAATTTTGTCAATAGGCTTTTCTTGGTTTCAATTTGGTACCCCATTTTACCCTATATGACGGGCATAATGGGGCAATGTACATTAGTTTCTGTTTTTTCATATAATAAAAAAAACTTTGACTGTTTTCAAATTTAAATTATATTAATAAATATAGTTACTACTATAACAATGATATTTGTCTTATTTTAAGACTTTAAAAGTTACAGATTTTTTTTATATCCTAATTTAAACCTTAAGTACCCCATTTTGCCCGCCTTTCCCCTACTGATTAATATTTTTTACTAAAAAATAAGAAACAATAGGATATAACATAATTCATGAATATTTAATAATAAAATTGTTAATTCTCGTTATTCCTTTCACATTTTTATCACTCAGTTCGTATAAAATTTTAAAATTCCTTCCGATCCCTTAACCTTTCCCAAATATCCCTCGATGGCGATGGGTTAACGATTCCATACATTTACATACTTCCAACACCGTGTAAAGTTTCCTATAATAGCTTGCACCTGAAAATAATTCATAAACATATGCATAACACAAACAAGCCGGCTTTTGCCCAGAGTGTTTTTAATAGAACGCCAAATGTTGTTGGCGTGGTCGTTCGCGTCTATGCTCTAAAAGGCCTTGTGCTTTATTGGCTTTTACAATTTAAAACATGTGCATATTGCTATCGAATTTACTACGGTAGGTCAAATTTCAAAACAAAATGTTTTTATCACAGGGAATGCATATATTATGTATACGTACTACAACTTAAATAAAAAATACAACAAAAAAAAATTAAGGAACGCTTTTCTTTAATTACGAGCGACTAAAATTAGAAATATTATAAAAAAAATCAACCAAAAAGCAAAAAATAAAAAAAATTGAAAAAATCTAACACATTCGTCAAAGAAAAGCGTGGGGCATCGAACAAACGGTTTTCTTTAACGAATGTGTTAGATTTTTTAAATTTTTTTTATTTTTTGCTTTTTAGTTGATTTTTGAAGATATTCTTCTTTAGCCGCGAATGGATTGAGGGTAAAATTGTATATGAACCACGCGCCTGCGCACACTGACAGTATGTAGTTCTGACAGTACATATGTAGTTCATTGCTAATCTTTCAAGATAGGTATGTATGTATCTGTAACCGTGCAAATAAGTCATTAACAGAATATATTAGTGGTTTTAGGAAATGTATTATTTATTATAATTCTTGTGTTTTTGGATTTGTGTTTCCCTGTAGTAAAATAATAAAATATGTAGGCATAACATTTTTACAGTTTGTCGCCGTGTTGTGTAATTATATCCGAAACTTACTTGTCAATTCAAGTGGCTCGATGGCGTAGTTGGCAGAGCGGTGGGACAGAGAACGGAAGCACACGGAAGGTCGCGGGTTCTAACCCTGGACGGTTCATACTTTTTTTTATTTTTCGTTATTTTAATAAAAATTTTTTGAAATTGGTAGATAAGAAAGTTAGTTTAATTTTTAAATAAAATACAAATAACCTGTTAAGTATATTTACTTCGTTTAAATTACCTATATAATAGAAGAATATCTTCTTACGTGCGTACAAAGTACACACACATTCTTTTTTTTATAATATTTCTAATTTTAGTCCCTCGTAACTCACACACACACACACACTCGTTCAACCCAACCTCTAGGAACATGTGTGTACCACTGCTAGTCAGCGGGACCCACATGTCCGAAGATCAAACCGGTCTCGCTCCCGAAGAATATCATTCCGGAGCGGTACCTATCTGACCCCCAGGTTTTTTCCTCCACCCCTCCCCAACGTGTGACATACGAAGGGGAGGCTTTGAACTTTTACTTCGGGTGATTTGGGTAATGTAACACCCTCCGTCTTGTCATGGTTGTGGTTAGGCCACCTATCTGTAGGGGTAGCTGTTTAGCTTTTCTCCCTAATTACTTTACTGAGTTTATTTATGTTTTTCATGATTTTGGACTGAAGTCCCTAAATGTGTGTTCCGAACGGAGAGACACCAACCTGGATTGGTGTCCCTCCGCTCGGACTTTGGTGTGTGTCGGTCACTCAGCTGCCGATTTGACAATACTTGCGTATTGCTCTCCTCGTCAGCCGAGCAGCCGCAAGGTCTGGCCATCAAGCTCGTGCTTGCCGGACACGGTCTCGATGCTCAGGTACGCGCTATGGTCTCTCATTGACCTGCCTGAAAGGCCTTCAGCCTAAGTGGCTGTGTATAAAGGACCAGAGGGGTCTTTATTGCATTTCATACTTACACCTTGATTTTACCAGTACTAAATTTATTGAGCTGATGGTTTCATGTATCTTGTTTTTAGTGATCAACTTCGCTACTCCGTAGAGCAACGCAGTTTCTCGGTTTTTTTTTTTTTTTTTTTTTTTTTTTTTTTTTTTTTTTTTTTATTTATTTTTTTTTTCACAACTATTTTGCATGTTCCTACGACTGTGCGACTGTCTTTAATTTCTTGAGGTCATTATTCTGGGACTTCCCTATATCCTGTTATTTGATGTTTAGGCCTTCTGTGTGTAGTACGTATGTTTTCATCATAGTCTGTCAACTCTCTCAGTTTACTGTTTGGATGGTCTCTTATGTTATTAAAAATTTCATATGCTTTTTCATCCATCATTCTAAGGATCTTTTTCTGCTTCGTGTCTTTGTTATACAGGTATCTGACTGGTACGTATTTGGGTACATTTAGGGCATCTCTTATTATGTTATTCTGGATTACCTGGATTTTCTTTCTGTTAGTTTTGCATGTTTGTCCCCATGCCGCAGATGCATATGTGAGAGTTGGTATGATTATACTATTAGCCATTCTAATTTTTGTTTTGAATCTTAATTTGCTTCTCTTCCCTATCAGCGAGGAGAGTTGACTTCTTAAGGCTTTGGCTTTGTGGACCGTTTGTTTCACGTGTTCTGTGTACGTGAGCCTTTTGTCAAGCGTAACCCCTAGGTATTTCGCTTGTCTACTCCATTCTATGTTTGTGTTTTCCATTCTTAGTTCTCTTTCTGGTCTACCATATCTGTGTTGGAACACTACAGCCTGTGTTTTCTCGGGGTTTAGTGCTATTTTCCATTGTATGCACCATTCCTGCAGTTGGTTTAGGGCTCTTTGTAGGTGATTTCTGGCTAGGTTAGGGTCTCTACTACTTGCTGCTATTGCCGTATCATCCGCATATAGGCTTAGTAGGGTTCGTGGATCTGTAGGTGTGTCTGCCGTAAAGATGGTGTACAGATAAGGAGATAGTACCGCTCCTTGAGGCACTCCCGCTTCCAATGTTCCTACTTCGGACAGGGTGGCCCCTATTCGAACTCTAAACCTTCGGTTTGTAAGGTATGACGCAAGGAGGCATGTCATCGCTTCGCTGTATCCATTCTCATGCATTTTATGCAGCAGACCTTCGTGCCATACTTTGTCAAAGGCCTTACTTACGTCGAGGAAGGCTGCTGCTGTGTACATCTTTTCATTGAACCCTTTTGTTATGTACTCCGTTAGTCTTAGTACTTGTAGCTCACATGAGTGCCTTGATCTAAAACCAAACTGCGATTCTGGGATGATTCCTAGAGCTTCTGATTCTTGTTTTAGTCTTTTAAGAATTATTCTCTCCACTATTTTGCTTATTGCTGGTAGTAAGCTTATTGGCCTGTAATTTTGTGGAAAGCTCCCATTTTTCCCCGGTTTTCCTATCATAATAACATTTGCCTCTTTCCATCTATCCGGGAAGTATCTTAGTCTTAGTATACTGTTTACAATGTTCGTGATGTAAACTATTATTTTTGTTGGCAGGTTTTTTAATGCCCTGTTTGTTATATTGTCAGGCCCTGGCGCTTTTTTTGCGTTTGCCATTTTTAGTAGTTCTTTAATTTCTTCAGGAGACGTGTGTTCTAGAGCTATTCTTCCCTTTCTTCTTCTTAACCTTCTAGCGTTGTTTTCTACTTCTATTGTGAAGTCTAGGTCTTCTTCCTGATGAAAGTTCTTTGTGCTTCCTAGTTCTAGGGTATCTTTCATGACTTCTGCCTTTTCTTTTTCTGTGTATACTATTCCATTTGCTCCGTGTAGGGCTGGTATTGGTTTTCTTTCGTTTCTTAATATTTTAGATACTTTCCAGAACCCGGATTTATTCGGATCTAGTTCTTGGATATATTTGTCCCAGTTTTCATTTCTATGTTCTTCCAGTTGTTTTTTGACTTCTCTGTCCAATTCATTTGCAATTCTTTTGTCTTCCTGATCCCTTGTTCTGTAGGCTCTTCTCCTTCTTTTATTCTTTTCTCTGATTAATTCTTTTAGTTCTTCTGATATATCTTTGAACCTACCTCTTTTAATTGTTGTTGTTTCTTCTTTAGTGCTGACTTTAATAGCATTCTGTATTGTCTGTTCTAACTTAATCACGCTTTCATCTAAATCCGTTATATTATTGATGTTCGGAATATCGCCGATGTTCTCACTGATGACTCTTTTAAAGTTAGGCCAGTTTGTCCTTTTTTTCTTGTAAGGTTGTGTGTGATTAAGTTCTATTGCACCTAGGGTCAGGATAATTGGATTGTGACTACTATTGCCCTCGTTTACTGATGTTATTTCATATTGTTGTCCAATATTATGTAGAATTGCTATGTCCAAGTGTGTTGGTATTTCTGCTTGGAAATGTGTTGGTTCAACTGGTCCGATTGCATATGTATTTTCTTTCTTCTCAAGATAGCCACAAAGTTGTTTTCCATTTCGGTTCGTTCTTCTGTCAAACCAGTTGGGCGATCTCGCGTTTAGGTCACCTATGATGACTGTTGGCTCGTCTGAATCCAGTATTAGGTTTAGATCTTCCTCGAAGATCGGGTCCTGCGGTCTGACGTACACTGAGGCTATTTTCAGCGTTTCGTCAGTAGCACAGATCCGAACTATTGTTGCTTCTAGGGTGACCAGACCATCCGGTGTCGGGATATGTTGATGTTTTATTCCTTTTTTTACCATGATGGCCGTGCCACCCGAGCGAGATCTATGGTCTTTTCTATAGATGTCATAGCCCGGGAATTTGGTTTTCACTTTTTCAGTGAGTTTTGTTTCCTGCAGTGCCATGACATCTATATTGAGTCTGTTGATAAACTCATCTAGTATGTTCAGTTTCTGCCGTAAACCGCCAGAGTTCCATGACCCAACTCGAAGATCCCGAAACTGTTCTGACATTATACGGTTTTTGGTAGCCCCAGTGCATGTAATAGTTGTGTCATTTGTTCACACATACCTGTGAACATTTTCATTTGTTGTTGCACTGCTGTTAATATCTCATTATTCTCTGCCAGAGCGTCTTTTTTGCCTTGTGTGGCTGCTGCATAACTTATGTTAGGTGTTGCTATTTGCATGTTGTGTGTGCTTATGTTTCTGGGTACTAGTTGTGTATTTACCCTTTTTTTTGGCGCTTTTTTGCAGCCCCTGTAGCTGGCTGTGTGAGCCTCACCACAGTTTGCGCATTTGGCTGGTGTGTCTCTTTCCTTATTGCAATTTCTAGTGGCATGATTTTCACCACATTTCACGCATCTGGAGTAGCATCTGCACGCTCTGGAGCCGTGGAAGAAGTTTTGGCAGTTGTAGCACTGCAACACATCTTTTTTATTTTTTATTTCTTCTTCTACTTCAACTTTCATATGGCATAAGTTTGTTATATTTTTAACTTTTTCTGTGTCGCTCTCATAATGTGTCAGCATATAAAGGGGCAATTCTCTGCCATCTTTTTTGGATATCATTCTATGTAGGTCTACTATTTCTATTTTCAGGTTGACTATTTCATCTCCTAGTTCGTCTACGTTAGTATATTTCGTTAGTCCGCGTATGACTGTTCTTTTTGTTTTATCTATATCCTCATCTAGGGGATATGCGACGTATTCAATTTGGTTGCCTTTATTTTCTAGTATTTTTAACATGCCATGATAATCCTCTCTATTTCTAGTTTGAATTATAATACTTCTGCCTGACTTTGCAAATTTATTTTCTGTTATTATGCCTTGTTTGGCACTTGTATTCAGTATATCCTGGCCAGCCTCTATTGTTTTCAGTATTATTGGTGGCGGTTTTCTGTTGTTTTTGTTTTGGGTAGTTTCCACAGTCTTGCTGGTCGAGGCTGTGGCCGCTTTCCCCTCGTAACTAAAGAAAAGCGTTCCCTAAAAAATTTTTTTTCACATTTTTTTATTTTTTACTTTTTAGTCTTACACTTTTAAAACATTAAAATATATCGTCATGTATATTAAAATATGTATAAAACATATTATGTACAAACATGACAAGTAGTCGGAATCGGCAAAAAATTTGAAACTTTATTGTTTATTTATGAAGCATAACGTAAACAATTAACGTAAAAAGTGAAATTATGTATAGTTCATATAATTAGCTTCAATTTGTAAAAGTTTAAAGTTTCTTCATTGTAAAAAACAAGAGAATTTAAACAATTCGCGGGAACAATACACGAATAGTCAATAAAAAATTTTATGTTTATTAATAATTGTTTAATAAATAAAAAAACGATTTTAACGGAAAATTTTTAAATTTTCTTGTTTTTTACAATGAAGAAACTAAACATTTTCCGTTAAAATCGTTTTTTTATTTATTAAACAATTATTAATAAACATAAAATTTTTTATTGACTATTCACGCGTTGCGTATTGTTCCCGCGAATGCATATGTCTGCAAATTTTCAGTCATTTGCATTGAAGAAAAGGCAGTCAAATTAACGTCTAAAGATTTGACCCAACCGATTGAGCTAATGAAAAGCGTTTAATTAATACGCGAAAACGAATTCAAATGTTAATTGTAGCACAAAACGTCTCTACCGGTGGTTTTTCTAAGACTACGATAAAAACACTATTTTTTTTAATTCGATTTGGTTGAAGTTTTATTTCGTATCGTATTGAAATTTGAAATGAGTAAGCGCCGATTTTTATACACTCCTGGTCAAAAAAACCGGGACACCTTAAAAAAGGGTCATTTTTGATGTCTCGAACCTCCTAAACCTATTGTCCGATTTTAGTGATTTTTTTAATATGTTGTAGCCTTATTCTCTAAGAATATGCATGTATAGTATTTTTACTACAAAAGCGATATTACGTAGGTCAAAATTTTTGACGTAAGAGAACTGTCAAAACATTAGAATGTGACTTTTCATTATTGCCATGTTTGTTATAAACATGGCAATAATGAAAAGTCACATGCTAATGTTTTGACAGTTCTCTTACGTCAAAAATTTTGACCTACGTAATATCGCTTTTGTAGTAAAAATACTCTAGTAATAGTGTTATTGAACAGTTAAATGTCATTGTATACCGGGTGTAACAATAATACTGTTCGTAAAACTGAACTTTCCTGAAAGTTCGTAACACCCTGTGTAATATTCTAGCATTTAAAAAATATTAAAATTAAAGCTTAACTGTAGCCTTAGCCTTTCTTAACATTTTGCTTTTTGACTCATTCACTTATGTTGGATAATGAAAAAGTTAGGTACTTTGACACCTAGCCATGTTCTTCATCAATACAGGGTGTTTCTAAATAAGTGCGACAAACTTAAAGGGGTAATTCTGTGTGAAAAAATAATGACCGTTTGATTTATAAACATATGTCTGCAAATGCTTCGTTTCCGAGATACGGGATGTTGAATTTTTTCTTACAAACTGACGATTTATTTATTGCTCTAAAACCGGTTGAGAAATGCAAATATGGTGGGTTTTAAGAAGCAGTTATTGCGCATTTTTGACATACAATTATGTATTTTAAATTCACCATTGGCGTGCATACAGGTCATATTACCCGGTCATATTACCTGTATGCACGCCAATGGCGAATATAAAATTTTTAATTGTATGTTAAAAAATGTGAAATAACTACCTCTTAAAACCTACCCAATTTCTTTTGTATATCTCAACCGGTTTTAGAGCAATAAATAAATCGTCAGTTTGTAAAAAAAAGAATGTGTGTGTACTTTGTACGCACGTAAGAAGTTATACTTCTACTACATATTATGTGATTTTTAAGACAATACCAAAAATTTAAAAAAATAAAAGAATAAAACGCACACAAACACATTGAAAAATGCCACAAAGAAAAAATGATTTCTGAACGATAATAATTGTAGGCAAAAATTTTAAATACGCATTTTCTGAAAAAAGAATTATATAACAAATATACTTACAATCATAAAATGCATAAAAAAATAAAAACTTGCATCGGGAATCGAACCCGTGAATTTCGCGGCGCTTTGATTCGTAATCGAAGCCTAGACTCACTCGTCCAATTCGACATTATTTGTCATGTGGAAAAATAGGGTAACTGAACGTTTTACTGTTTGACAGTTGTTTTGAATATAATTAAATTATGTAGTTTAAATTTTGTGGAAGAAAATATTAAAATATAACAAAACAGTAAGAAAACAATATATTAGATGAAGATTGGTAGAATTTTTGTTGGTAATCAAATTAAGTATGTAAATCAAAGCATTACATACCTACTAGATAAATAAATCTACGCCAAAAAATCATAATTTAAAAATAAAAATCGGACCTAATTTGGGATTTCTCTCTAAAATCCCCATTCTTGAGAAAATAAATGTACAGTAGAGCGTCGATTATCCGAACGTCGATCAACCGAACGACCGCTTATTCGAACTATCGACTCCCGCGTCCCGCACTCGAATACCGAGCAAGTGTTAGTAATTGACGCTTAAAATATCTTCAATTTTCTTCAATATTGTATCCAAAAATAATTATGTTGTTGCAAAGACTGCACTTTTTTGTTTAGTTGCTAGTTGTCATTATCAAGATATAAATAAATATGTAGGTATATAAATATGGCTTTTATTCACTTGTGGATAAATATGTATGACTATAAATATGTATCAATATATTTTAGTTCGATTATCCGAACAAATCGGTTTTCCGAACACCTATGTCCCCCAATTAGTTCGGATAATCGAAGCTCTACTGTATTTCAACCTAATCCAAATGTATAATTACAATATGATTATAATAAAAACTACTTACCAAATTGGAATGAGTTCTCCTTGTCCAAAATAGTCCAAAAGTCCAAAAATATAGGTATATGAAAACTATTTAAAAAGGCAGTATAACTATTAACTAACTTTTGTTTGTTGTTTCTTTTCACACAAATTTTAAAACGCAACAACCATAAATAGTCAAATTACAGCTGTGCCACAGCCCCCATATTGAATAATTTTTGACATGTCATTTGAACATCCAATCAGAACAAAGTTATAATGCGCATGCGCCGGGATCATAGGTTTTAACATATAAAAATTCACCCTCATATCGCCGGTAAAGAAGTATAACTTCAAAAATTCAACATCCCGTATCTCGGAAACGAAGCATTTGCGGACATAATATGTTTATAAAACAAACTGTCATTATTTTTTTATACAGAATTAACCCTTAAAGTTTGTCGCACTTATTTAGAATCACCCTGTATTGATGAAGAACATGGCTAGTTGTCAAAGTACCTAACTTTTTCATTATACAACATAAGTGAATGAGTCAAAAAGCAGAATGTTAAAAAATAATAAGGCTACAATTGAGTTTTAATTTCAATATTTTTTAAATGCTAGTATATTCCACAGGGTGTTACGAACTTTCAGGAAAAAACACAGTATTAAATAAAATAATAAAAGTCCATATACAAAAAAACTGTATACGCGAACGATGCAAAATTCAAAATATTAACAGGAGGATAAAAACAAGAAAGAAAAACTAGAACGAACATGTAAACTGAATGGAACCAAATAGATTAGCGAACATCTGTAAAAACAACAAGCCGTGTAGCATAGACCCTTTGGAAGGCCGCCGAAAAGGTGCAAAGACAATGTACAGTCAACAACAACTGAAACAGAATAAGAGGCAGACAAACAGGAGTAATCCTAGTCGAACGAAGAAGAAGAAGAAGAAAAAACGTAATATATACCGCAATACGCGTTTTTAAACTAAAGCAAGAGTCATATTATCATGCCCGCACCGTTCCGGCACGTAGCGTAGTCTCCAAAAAACCTGATTTTACAAAGAGTTGTCTGATACTATATACTCCGGACAGTATGAATTGTTCATATTTAAAACCATTAAAATCAATATTTTTACGGAAACGAAACTCTACGTGCTGGAACGGTGCGGGCATGATAATATCATTCTTTCTTTAATGTGCCATTTCTTCAGGTCCTTAGTTTCCGGATTGTCTAGCTTTCGACTTTGCGCCTGGAGTCTCCATTACGACCAATTTCAAAATTCTAGTCTCTTCAAATCACTATTACTACATCTAGTGCATCCAATAAGTCATAAATATAATCCTCTTTGTCCTCACATACACTAACTCATACACTTCACCAAATAATTTTGAATATAGCTTTCAAAATAATGCTTCGTTGATTTTTTTTCATAATTTTAAAATGTGTTAAGTTTCTGATTACTAGATTAATTGATGTGCTAAATATATTTTTTAATAAATAAATGCATGATTTTATTTATATAAATTTTGAAACAACTTTTTTTTATTTTGTTTCAGGTGAGTACTGACAGATTGACTGAACAGACCTGAAGTAAGTGAGTAATAAACATGAACCTAACTGCATGTAATGTCTTCGTTTATTACATTATTATAAATAATCAACAAAATTTTGCTTACGAGTAGGTAGAACTGTAGAACTATTGTATATTTCGGTAAAAAATCAATAATACAAAAGTTTCTATATAAAGTTTTACATGAAAAGATACTTAATTGTCACGAAAATGTTCGTTAAGGACATCGTAGCTGATTGCCCTTTTGTTTTTTATATGTCGTGATTAAGTTTTTAAACCTTTAAATCAAGCTATGGGTTACATTTTGTGTTATAAATATTAGGACGGAAAACTAAAGGGTTATAAACTGATCGAAAATAGCTGGATCGTTTGACTTAAGATGACATACATAGTTTTAGAAAGTCACAAACCGAAAAGAATCTAAGACAGTGGTGTAAGAATAATTGTACCAAGTAACCCAAAAATTTAAATAAGAAAATCTACGGTTTCGTTTTTATTTAAATCTGTCTCCCTCCATCCTCCAATAGTACTATTTCTAGGTCTACCTGTTGTCAAGGAGGCTCTGAAAAAGACAAATTTACACCAACAGGACCGTAGTTTCTCGATATAAATTAAAACTATTTATATCGCAGTATGGTTAGAAAGCCTAACGGGGAATAAGTGAAATGAATAATTGAAAATTAAGCTTGAAAATAAGCTTTAAAAAAACTAAAAATGATGAATAACTTAGCACTTAGACTCTTTTCCAACGTTTTCCCTGTAGTGCAGAAAGTTGATAATGCAGATTCAATATTTTTAGTAAAACAGCCATGCCCTAGGAGCAGCAAAAATCTCATCGTGCATATCTCCACTGATATCTTTATTTCTTATTTTCATTTTTGCATTTTATCAGGCCAGATCACATTTAAACCGTTTTCTACTGGAGCACCCTCCTCTAACCAGATCTCTTTTGTTGTGTAAGAAGATATCCGGTACGGCGTGGATATATCCGATGCATGAGTGCTTTTCTCCCGGTGCGGTGTTGCAGCGCAGCGCCCTCATATCGCACGTGTTTCTTGATATGTATGGTATGTAGAACGTATTGAACATAGGGTGTCGCATGAAAAAGAGTTTGTGAAGTTAACTTACATTTATTTTTAATTAGTTTTGCCTCAACCACTCTGGGCTATTTGTGTCAAAATATATAATATACACAAGAATATACGAATATTAAAAGTGGGTAAAAATCAGTGGCGGCTCGTGATTTGTACAATAAGGGAGGCTATACCTAACTGTAAAATATCTAGACAAATTTGCATTACCAAAAAAATGCGCCAAAAAATGTAATTTGAGGCACCATTTTTTTGACCATTTTTTATTTACGTTTCATAATATCATCATAATTTCATAATATCATAACAATTTATAAATTTAGTCTAATTGTAAAAGTTTAATACAAAAATGTTTGTGTCGTTTATTTGTTAACAATTCCATCTTTGTAAGTAGATATGCATATCAAAATAAATACAGATTTGAAGTTTGCAGTCCATATAGGTTGAAGGTTCACATTTTTTAAGATACTCAACTGAATTTTTTGTAATTCTAAACGCGGACTACTGCGAATCCAAAAACACGATAAATTACCGATATTTTGCTTTGCGTTACAGATATCGGAAAAAGTTATTTGAAGTTGTTCCAAATATTATTCTAACCCCACATACCAAATTTCATAACAAAATTCGCACTTTTAGTTTTTTAATTATTTTTAGCCAGGACCCTAAAATTCGTTGTCCCGAGATGCACGCAACGGAGCCGAGAGCTAGTTAGCCTCCGTTGGTAAATCTCCGGGCAGCCTATGATGGCACCGTTGATGCCACTGTTGGAGACCGGGTCTCCTTAAACGCCTGCTGGGTTGCGCGGAGCATTAGCAACGGAGGCTGGAGGGCTTCTCGGCTCCGTTCATGCATCTCGGGATAACCCAGGGTCCTGCCTACAATAATAATAAAAAAACTGAGACGCAATCATGCGTTCTAATACTAATGCTCCGTGCGTATGGATATTTAGTGATAATATGGAATTTAGACATTATATAATAGTGAGTGTGCTTGTTGTTTTTCGCGATTCAAGATAAACAAAATAGTGTAGCGTGTGTAAAAAATTTATGGGGAGGCTAAGCCTCCTTCCTTGCCTCCTCTGACGAGCCGCCACTGGTAAAAATACCCTTAAAATAAACATACTCCTCCTTCTCTATTGAGGTTGGCGATAAATATGGCAAATTGCTCTTTGTTCTGGGCTTAATGCATTTAGTCATTTTCCTTTGTGTGGATCCAATCTCTGATGTTTCTAAGCTAGTACCTTTTTTTCTTCCTATACCCCTTTCGCCTTCTAATATTATCTGGAGCTGCTTAAATTCCCTATGGCGCATTATGTGTCCTAGATATGACGTATTTCTAATTTTGTTTGTATTGACCAGATGAGGACGTGTGTTTATTATTTCCAGTACTTCTTCATTCGCAGTTCTGCTGCTCCAGCTTATTCTTGGCATTTGTGTGCATTTCGAATGAATTCAATTTGTTGACGTCATACTGTTTTAAATACCAGGTCCCACATCCATATTGTTATAGAGACCACACATAACACTTTAGTGTTCTTAATCTTAAAATAAAACATATGTTTTAATCAATGGCACACATCATTTTACATTTTGTTCATAAGCTATACCGATTTCAAAAGTGCTGTTATATTTTAGATACATTTGAAAGTGATAATGAAGTTGTCGTTTCAAAGGAGTCTCTAGACCAATCAATTAGAATGTGTTTCACCGTCATATGAAAAACACAAACAAAGCATATTAGCTCATCTTCGTGATATTGTTACCCTTATTTAAATTACTTTTATTGAATTACAAACAAGATTACAATACGTGTTTACAACTTTTACACAATTGCAAATTATTCAAAATACTACTGTCTTATAAAATGTTAGCTTCCTGTGTCTGTATACATTTTCTGATGTTCCAGTTGTTTATTGTTAGGACTTCTACTATAGGTTAACAGGAACAGGGGAATTAAAGTATTCCAATCTTTTTGATTATCAGCGATAACTATAGCGAAAGGTTATCTTTCGACCATCCCATCCAATGGCGGTTGGAGAGGCGTAGTGCAAGTTTCTTTAATGTCCAAGATTTTCACTAATTCGTTCCATAATTCTGATTCGAAATTTCGTCCTTGATCAGAATGTAAATCTAAAGAAACTTTATGTCTTAATACGACGTGTGTTATAAATGCTTCTGTTATTGTAGTCTCTTCTTTATTAGGAAGGGCTACAATTTCAGGTCATTTTGAAAAATAATCCGTTGTGGATATTAAGTAACTACTTGTTTTCTTCAGTCATCAGAAGTGAACTGTGAATATCCATTGCAAGTCCTTCAAAAGGCTCTCCGGAAAGATATTGTAACCTTTTACGAGGACTTCTTGTTTTATAAATCGTATTTCTTACACTAAACGTCTACATCTAGGCGACAATAATTGATCCATTAAAATCTGTCTTGAACTCTGGCAAGTGTTCTTTGACTCCAAAATGTCCTACAGAAAGGCTGCTATGAAGTTATTTCAACACACTTTTATTGTATGATTTTAGCAGTACCGCTTTTTGTGAACTATTCATACCCCATCGGGACTTTCCGATTTTACACTCCAGAAAACCTGAAATTACCAAGAATCGAGAATAGAGTAGATTGGAAAAAATTCTAGAAAACGTAAAACCTTAAAGCCTACACTTAAAAACTCATACAGGTGGAGTAGGAGAAAAATTAGAAGAATAATAAGCAGTATCCAATGCACCAAACTCGGAAAATATCCGAAAGGTATGTTAATAATTTGAGAATATATCTAATTAATATTCTAAATTGTGGTTCAAATGAACAGAAGTTGCTCATCCAATCAATTTCAACGATTTAAATAATAATTGGCATTAAACCGTTACCACTATGCGTTTACTAGCGGAAAGCTATTCGATAAATTAACTATAAACAAGGAATATCATATATATTCCAGAATTCCGTAAACATGCATCTAAACCGGAAGGAAAATCAGGAACTAGCAGGAAGAGCTCAGGTTGGGCGGAAATGTACTCGCGAGAAATAAACGATAATCTCGGGTTATTTGCTTTATGTGTTTGTAATCTATTGAAAAGTTTACCCTGGAAGTGATTCGAGCTATGCCGTTTTCTTTTATTTTCGAACGATATGCACATAGCCGGTGCCAAATAAAATGAACATACACAATCAGGTGATGGCGTCGGTATTTTTAACAATGGCTGTGGAATGAAAGAGATGAATTTACTCAAAACTGAATTTTATATGCCAAATAAAGATATGGCGGAGCTATAACCTGAATATAACACTATTGCCTGAATAAAACATTATTGCCAATTTTTCAACTGAGTACATTTCACTAGAGTTAACTGTATTTTAAACAACATACTTTCTTTTTGGACAACTGACTCAGTTAAGCAAAGTTTCAAAATAAATAAATATATTCTTGTTCTTTAGATCCAAAGAAAAATCGAAATAATAAAATAAAACAATATCCTGTTCCTCGTTCCGCCCCCCGAAGAAATCTCCCTTGGCGGACTTTTGTAAAAGAATAACAAAATTATATTTACTACTATCCAAAAATGCAAGAATAATGTTAATATAATACAACAAGCAATTAACGTATTAATAATTACGCACAGACTCGAAGCCACGTTATAACTCAATACTGCATAAACACACACAGAGATACCCATGTAACGACTCCAGACCGAAAATGAAAGCAACCGCTCACTACGCGGTTACACAAGTTTAATTTCAACCGAAGCGCCTCTTTAATACAGAATTGCTCCGCCCTCACAGGCTCCGACTCAATCCGTCGCAACTCAGTTGGGTTACTAACTCAGTACGATATTTAGCCAGGGAGTCTAGGTTGATGCCGCAAGACTGAATGTTCTTCCTCGTCGCCTTACTTTTATACCTTTGTCTGACCACCTCTTTCTACCTTCGCTGGTCCGTGGTGGGATGTAGATCGAACGAGCATACGCGTTTGGTATATACAAAATCATTACAGTGTAGCCTAACTTTTACAGCAATGGTCTGGCAAATGTTACTGCAATATTTTTACAAAATTTTGGAATGTGTTTCATTCGTAGAACAATTTTAACATATTTAACATAATATTCCCCGTTAGAGGGCGTTCTAACCATACTGCGGTATAAATAGTTTTATTTTATACCGAGAAACTACAGACGTGTTGGCCGTGTTGGTGTGAATTTGTCTTCTGCAGAGCCTCCTTGACAACGGGCAGACCTAGAAATAGTACTATCGGGGGATGGCAGGAGACAAATTTAAATCAAAACGAAACCGTAGATTTTCTATTTTTAATTTTAACATAATTTGTTTTCAATACAGATTTCAGTACTCTACAAATCGTATCTCATGACTTTTTATGTAAAATAATAAGGGAAACAGGAGTTCAATCGTTATTTTTAAGTGTCTTTGTTACCTCAGCTCTTGTTTCTTCATCTTGAAGTGTTGTAACATCCGTTCTTTGATCAACAGTGCTTCTATCAAGCTTTTTGAGATAACTTGTTTTTTCTACAGAACTACAACATGTAGTCTCGTCACTCATTCCTTGCCCCAAAACTATATTTTGCTATAATATCCTTCTCTCATTCCCTCTCAATTTTTGCATTAATTTCATCCATGACGATCGTAATATCAGTGTTCTTCATTAAGGCCCTGTCTTTAAGTCTTAAAATCCCATGGCTTTGCGAGTCATTGCTAAAGCGAGTCAACCACCCAGTTGATGCATCGAAATTCCCTTCTAAGCCCAATGGGTAAAAATACAATTATTGGACCTGATATGTGGGTATCTATGTTACGAACTTTACGTACCTATTTAAGTATGTTACGACATTGACCCAAATGAATGAAGTTTGTTTGTTATTTTAAAATGTCTCCCACTGTCGTCTTACCGATATCTTACTGAATCTACATAAGTTTGATTGTGGTTTTTTCTGTATCTCGATTTATTTGCTTTATGTTTTTGTAATCTATTGAAAACTTTACGCTTTTCTTTTATTTTCGAACGATATGCACATAGCCGGTACCAAATAAAATGAACATACACAATCAGGTGATGGCGTCGGTATTTTTAACAATGGCTATGAAATGAAAGAGATGAATTTACTCGAAAATGTTGACTCGAAACTGAATTTTATGTGCATTATTTATGCTAATATGTGCAATTAATTCGGGTAATAAATTCAATCGGAGACAAGATTCGTTTTTATAAGACATTTATTTTAATATCCAAACATACAAGAGATAAGATAATTATAGTTAATTACTTATTAACTGCGTTATTTGTGATGATATTCGATATATGAACCGATGTGCGAGAGAATTAACTAGGAGTAACATTTACTTCTCAACTCGAAATGAATGTGTAAGAAAGGAGGTATCTGACTCAATGCGCCAGATGGCAAACTATGCAATGATGACTACATTCAACGCACACAGCCGTTGGATAGGGGTTTGTCGATTTCGCTCAACTCACCAAATCGACGAGGTTCTGAATGTTTCGGAATACTTTTTCAGCGCACCTATATCGAAGGTTACTTATTCTCCGTTCAACACAAAGAAAATGCCCTACCTAATGGATTATGAATATCAGTTTTGTCTTTTGTACTGACAGAGACGGTATAAGAACACGTTTAGTAGAATAGATAGGCGTAATACTTTAGACGATAAAAGTATATTATGGCCACAATGATAAATAAACATATATCATAACTCGCACGATTGCCTGAATAAAACATTATTGCTGATTGTTCCTCAACTGAGTACATTTCATTAACTTTATTCATTTTAAAACTAAATCGTGAAATAAAACAATTGACAATTCAAATATTGTTAATACAGTAAAACCTCGATAGAACGGACCTCTATTTAACGGACTTCGGATATAACGGACAAAAAATCCGATCGAATGAAAAAAAAAATTTGAATACAAAAAAATATGAAAAATCGAATTCTAGAAGAAAAATTAGTAAGGAAAGGATCTCGGCACTAGATTGTACTCAATCTGGTGGATCGCATGGATTGACTGATATAATTATTGGTTGTCAAAGATATAATGCATCATATGCCCGTTTCATATTATCGCTCTAATAAGGCATGGTTCACCACAGATATTTTCAAAAATTTTTTTTTAAGAATTTGTAAATGCAGTGAGGAAATTTCAAGAGAAGAAACTGGAAATAGCGCCGAAAGAGGTGAATTGTTTATTGATTTTAGACAACACTCCTGCTTAACCCCTGAAAATATTCGTCATTCAGAAGATGGTAACTTTAATTGAATAGTTTTTCCAAAAAATACATAGTTTATTCAACGCATGGATCAGTGAATAATTTTGGCAACCAAACGAGTATATTTTAGAAAGTTTTGAGATGAAGTCGAGAAGTAAAATAGTATCAAACAAAACTTAATTCCTCTCTTAACTTAGAGATTTGTACACTGTATCTAAAATACTACGGCATATATTTTCAAAAAAAAATTGATTGATTTTAAACCTATTTTTATATTTCGGACTTTAGGCTTTAACGGACATACCGTCCCCCCAATTAGTCCGTTATATCGAGGTTTTACTGTATCTAACTTCCTTGTGACCGAACGCAACCAGTTATACACATTCTGCACTACGTGTGGCATAACTTTTGCAACAATACTCTGGCAAATGTTTTTGAAAAATTTTGGAATGCGTTTAATGAGTAGAACAATTTTAACGCTTGATTTCAATACAGATTACAGTCCGCTACAAATAGTTTCTCATGAGTTTTGATGGGTTTCCAATGAGTTTCATTGAGTTTCCTATTGCCGGTTGATGATTAATCGGCCGTTATATATATAGACAAATAAAAGAAGGGAATTAATGGGTCAGCGGCTGAATTAAACAAAGCCATGGGTAGTAAACTCTTTTTTTAATCAGATATATTTCGGTAAAGTCTAACAAGATAATCTAAGATCATCATTAATATTCAGCTGAGCGGGGTGCTATTGTCCGATGTGTGACATTTCATAAACAACGGATCTACCTGTTTTTAGGAAATGATCCCTTGTTTATATAATTTCACACCTCGAACAAGAGCACTCTGCTCGCGCTCAGCTGAATATTAATGAGTTTCTTAGATAGCTTGTTACATCCTTGATAGCAAAATGAGATTATGGCCATAAGGGTGAAAAATATGACTTTTGGTAAAAAATTTTCTTTTAAAACAATCGTTTAACAATTAAGTCACAAACTACTTTTACAAACAATTTAAAATTCTCTCATAATTTGATATTAAACATTTTAAACAAAGCAAAAATATTATAGAAAGGTACAAAATCATTAGAATTTTTCATAAAACAATTTTTTCATTAGCAATTTTATGTCGATTTAAAAGATTCATTTTTGAAAATACGTAATTAATTATTCGTACTACAGAATATTAATAGATGTGTAATTTATGATAATAAAGTAGTAGTTTCCAGTTTATTAAAATTTCATCTATTGAAATTTCAACGATCAAATGCAATTCGTTTATATAAACGTCATTACCACTTACCCAAGTTTACATGTTACGATGATGCATTTATGATGCTATAAATGTCAGAAAACGTTAATATTAAACGTAGATATCGACCTAATAATTTTTTTTATTCTAAATTTTAAAGAATTTTTATTGAATTGATATATTAATGATAATTTTTTTTATTTTTTTAATAAACTAGTCTAAATTGTCTAAACAGTTTCAAAAGTATTACTTAAATCTGATTGTGATACAGTATATCTTCGAGGCGCTGGATAAAGTTGGATGCAGTGACTTTGATATCATTGGTTTTCAACTTTCTTGGAATTCCGCAGATATCTTACACATAATGATGATCAACATAACAGTGAATACAGTCACTAGTCCCGTGGTTAAATGAGGAATCTACTGATGGTTGGCAATGATTTTCCACTCATGTTCGGATGTCTTGATTCATATGCTCTGCGCCAAGTAGGGTAAGGAGAGTAGTGTTGCCAATCGGCGGATAATTATCCGATTTGCGTATCTTTTTGAGAGTTGTCGTATCTTCTTCGTATCTTTAAATAAATCGGATATTTGCGGATATTTTTCAGTGTATCTACCATCGACTAAAACTTTCTCATCCATATATTCCCAACACCAACAACACATTAATTTTGTTTGGTTCCACCCAAATTTTTATAAATAGCCTATACTGGATGAATGTTAGTGGCATCCGATACTTTTCATCTTTTGACAAAAGGGACATGTGCCGATTTTTTTGTTTAGAATTTAAATGCACAAGTGCATCCACTTAAGGCATACTAATCCAATTAAAATTTCAAAAACCGTCTGCCGTCCGATGTTATTTATGAGTTTTTAGTTTTTAGTCTTTAAACTTATGAAAGCTAATTCACGCACGATTTAGTTTTATTTTCATTTTATGTAGTGCAGTGCTTAAGTAAACGTTTCCAGATTTCTCGGACATGAGATGTAGTTAAATCTAGTTCTTTTTTGTAAAGTTCTATGAAATCTAATATCTCAAACAAAACCATTTCATCAAAACATGTTGTACTTACCTAATTATATTTATGATTTTTTTGAGGAATTTAATGGGACTATGCAGAAAAGAACTTTCCGGCACAGAAACGTCACTTTTCTGCACACTGCTGTCAGTTATTCTGTGAGAAAATATTAAGTTTGTTAACATAAAATTGTGCAGAAAAATGCATTTGGAATAGTGGTTATAGAAAAATCTCCTTATTTGAAACTAGTAATATCTAGATATCTACTAATGAACTCAAAAATCCTTCAAATTTTTTGCCTATAAAAATTATTTAGTCGGGCATTAACGTTGAACGCACGACGGGTATTATGGATACTAACTTTGATACCTTAATAACTACAAGATTGTCAAATACATTTCTATTGTTTTAGTTGTAATAAATCTTTAGTTGTTAAAAGAACGTAGGCGCAAAATTTTGGACCAATAATCTTTAAACGTATTAATTTTTTTCGAATCCTGAGAAAACTAATAAATATTTTTGAAAAATTTGAACGCAGAATCAAAGACTACATTATTACCGAGGGCTGAAAGTCCCTTAGAATAAACAAAATGTTTCTTTTGAATGAGATATTTGAAACTAAAAATCACACTTAATATTCTCTTTTCCTTTTACCCCTGTAACAGAGCTTAGCTTTCTCAGAAATTTTGCGCCTATGCTATTAATGTAGCTGCAGTTTATTTTGTATTGATTTATTTATTATTTATTTTTCCAGTACCTAGTTTTAGGTAGTTATTACGTTTTAATAAAATAATATTTAAAAGTGTTTTTTTACTTAAATAATTATAATAATAAAATAATATAACGATCCAAATAATGAAATATTTAGATTTATTTATTTATTTAGAATTTAACACTTACGATAATACAAAATGCGAATAATATAATAATAGTAAGTAAATAGTATTTACGTACATGGATTAGGTAATAATCAGCTAGGATACGAGATTTTCATCTATAAACGAAAATTTTTAAACTGTGAAATAGAGAATCCAGTAGATTAAAGAACCGGTTGTTCGAACGCTAATCAGAAATGGATTCAACTGATCATTATCAAATATTTAATTACTGTCAATGTCAACTTTGATTGGGTTGCTGAAAACATAATTGATTACAATTATGAGATTAATTGATTAATTAATCAATTATGTTAGTAATTGTTACGTTAATTGATAATTAATAATTAATTAATCAATCAATTATGTTAATTATCATAATGATAATGGATTACAATCAACTGATTGGCGTACCAACAACGGATTTTGTTATTTGATGGTTGTTAAGGGGACTAAAAGAATAACATTGGCAACATTGATTTTAATAACATAATAATTTTTGACCTTGCGTACCTTTTCGTGACAAATCGGATATTTTTCGAGCGATCATCGGATAATCTAGAGAAATCCGATTGGCAACACTGAAGGAGAGGTATATTGGTGGTACAAGTAATTTGGTGATAATTTTTAATCAGATTACCATACAGTTCCCTATGCAAGCACATTCATGACACAGCGCTAGTAAGTTGTTACGAGTGTAAGCAGGACAAACATATATTACGATTTCGCAATGCGTGCACCCGCTTTTAGTAAACAGACTGTTTGACCGTTGCGTTGTGCGACAGTCGACAGTGGAGCCATTTGTTATTGAATGTGAGACAGGGTTACATATTTATTGGAATAATTGCTGTTTTCTTCATAAAACTTTATAAAACCATTCAATAAACTAATTATTAATAAAAAAAGCTGCATTGAATTCGTGATTTAGCCAAGGTAAGTTAAATTCCTTAAATTGTGGTAGTTTCACCAAATTTTCTAATCACTATCACCAATATACCTTACCGCGTTACCAACTTACCTAACATAAGTTTGTATGTCAATTTGACATTTACTGTCATTATTATTCATTTTTTGTTAAATTAACTCTTCTAAACATTTACTTAAAGTAATAAGTAACATAATAAAGCAAAACTTATTTCTTGCTTAGTTGCCAAATTCCTATATTATTAGTATTTTTCATGGACTGAAGATTGATAGATCGCTGTTCATATCCGGCTCGACGGACCAAATATATAAATTCGAATATAATATAACTTCGCTCGCCAATGTCGTTATGTCCGAACTTCTCGATAGACTCGTAGTTTTTTAGAACTGACTCCACCCTCTGTAAGTGATGGTGGAATGCCGTTTCCTAAAAAATACTATTATATAAGCGTACTGTCCCTGATGTATTTAACATTTTATAGAGTCTTCAGTACAAATGACATCAGACTTATCAACCTGAGTGACTATTTACTAATAGACCCTTAAGGACACTTGTTATTTAAAACGCTGTAATAACAGTTTTGCACTTTTTCAAAGCATTTCATTTGTTGTTTATCTTGTATAACACAGCAGAAATGTATAATTAGTTCTGCGAAGCAGAAGTATTAACTTGTTTTTAATATTAATAGAGTTTTCCTCTAAAGCGAACACTCCAGTCAGCATTTTAATTATATAAAATCGCCTCAACTTAACGAAAATAAAAGCTTCTCTAAAACTCTAACTGCGATTAAACTTTTTAATGGTTACTTCCCGTTTTATAACCAGGGGATAGTGGTAGAAAACGATATATTAATAATACAAGTAAACACAACAGTTTCTCTGATTCGTAAAAGTTTTCTTTAGCTGTCAGAGGCGTAACCGTTGATCGTATTTCGATCTTTTTCCAGCACGTGTTGGTGGGTAGCGGTGCGGGACATAATCGGTTCTTTTAGTGATTCGATTCCTCGGTATGACTCTGTGTTTGGAATAATGTGATGACTTTAATTTATACTGAATTTTAACACTAAGGGCTGGTTGTTCGAACGCTAATCAAGAAGTTGATTATAATTAAGTCCCCTTAACAACCATCAAATAACAACACCCCTCATTCGTACGTCAACCAGTTGATTGTAATCAATTATGTTAATTGTCATTATGATGACTTGTTATTGCCATTACTATAGGTACATACTACTCTATGAAAATGGAGTGGAGTAATGAGAAAATAATTGAATTTTGAAATTAAGAGCAGCTAAAGTCCGAAAATTGAATTTTTAAGTTTTTTTTTGGGTTATGATTGAAAATTATTCTCTGAAATGTTCTCTTTCCAACGATATATAACACATTATAGTAGAAAATACCCATGGCTACAAAATTATTTGTTTTTTGAACATCTGCACTCAACTTACCGTGTACCGCCAACGCCGTAACCAGGATGATCCAAGGTAGGGGTTAAAACTACTGTAGGGTCTCTGGGGGGTATGAACTAAGCTAAACGTACATCCCAGTAGGGGGTTATAACCCCCAAATCCCTTCTTGGTTACGCCACTGGTACCGGTAGCTTTCTTTATAGAATATTAGAGTGTTTTATATTTTTGCAATTTCCCGATTCTTAGATGAGAGGAGCTCCAAATTTTTACAGTAGTTGTAGATAGATAATATAAAGTTCCGCGTAAAGTTTTATTAATAAATTTACAAAAACAAGTAAAATAAAAAATAAAATCTAAACATTTTTGGGTTTTTTTGTAAGAGTATTTTCAAAAATTTGAAAATAAATGTTACTTTCACTCTAACTTTACAAAAATCTACGCGGCACTAAACAATACATCTAGTCTCAAAATAAAACAGTAGGTCTTTACGTGCTTTGGTTACAGAGCTATGTGACATAATGTTAATATTGTCGTTAAATGGGACTTCGGGTGCCCTTAAGATGAAACAAATAATAATTTGAAAAGAGTGATCAAAAATACAAATTTCTTCTATTAGATAATAGAATCCGTTAATAAATCGTATTGTTCCTATATAACGTTTTGCTGTTGATCCGCTCATCTCTAGTGGGTAATAACCGGGTGTGGCGTCGGAGGAATCACCATCGTAGTCAAAAATCGATATAGCGTACAGACAACGACGACGAGTAAGGAAAAGCGCGCGGTGGCGAAAATTTACGTAGACGAAGAAAATGCACGAGGAACATTTCAGTGGTGTAGATTTCCGCACTAACGATTTTACTTAAAAACCACAATTGTGTGCAGTTCCGTAAATTGAAAATGTAGTTAGTGTTTCTTTTTGAACGTTTGTCTACCTATTTATTTAAGCAGTATTTTTTTAAAATGTGGAGTTTTCTCTCTTTGAACCAAATTGTTGTTTTATATTACAGGTTGATTCCTTATTTTCGTAATGTAGAAGATTTCTTCTTACATATAGGAAGCATGTCTACAAATGTCAACATATGTATGCTAAAAACAGTGCTATACAGTTAACACCATGCTGTAGTAATATTAGAACGCTCTATATCAGCGTTTCCCAACCGGTGGGTCGCGACCCACTAGTGGGTCGCGGGCGAATTTTAGGTGGGTCGCGACGTGGCTCTTACAGTAGCTGAATAACGTACATATTATATATCATCATAGGTGAGGGATGGGTCGCGAATATGAAAAAACATCAGAAGGTGGGTCGCCAGACATAAAAGGTTGGGAACCACTGCTCTATATAAATGATGTTTAAACCTCACTCAAAGTCAATAATCGAAGTAAATATAAACTCAATCGATCGTGATCGAAGTAGTGCTTAATTTAGCAATAGGTTAAACAGTATAAATATGTATAAGTTAACGTCCCGTGATATAGATTATTATTGTAGTAAGTATTTATTAATATAAAGACGATTGCGACATGCTTGGGCTAGGTCGTTACTAAGTATTGTTGATATTTATACTCGTAGTTTAAATACCAGTAAATAAAGTGTAATGAAGTCAGATTGGTGTTGTATTAATTATATTTAATTAATTGAGGACTAAAGTCAGTTGATCCCAACCACCAACCTATTTATTTACCACAATGTTCATGAAAATGTATTAGTTGATTGAAAATCTCCTCTTAAAAATTGCGAGATTTTCATGACACATGTGACATGTACTGTTTAATTCGTGAAACAGTAATACCAGTGTTTCGCTAATGTGTCAAACTTTTGTCAAATAATAAAACGAATTTTGGTTGCTCTAATATTATATAACGTAAACGTGATGAACTAAATTAATAGAATTTATAATCTAGCTTTACTCGTTAGTTATAATTAATTAGTTAGTTATAATATAATTAATTAGATTTTCAAAATGGTGCCTATCGACGTGTATAAAATTATAGTCACTTTCTATTATGTGTAATTTTTTTATTAAAAGGTAATTATTGAATTAACACCCCTTTTAAACCCTGCCAACTACCCAACTAACTAGTAGATTTTGATTTAAGAAATGTATGAAGCAATTATAGAAAATGTACAATGTATTGTTGTGATCTGCTCTCTATTACTTTTATTTTAATTAAGTATTTATTTAATTAATTATTGAATTCACGCAAGTCATACATAAACAATTAATAAAAATTCTCAGGGTGCCTTTTTTGTCATAAAAATTAACTAATATAAAAAAATAATAATAAAAGGAAATAAATAGAAAAATCATAAATAAGCACATACAAATACCTTTATTATCCAAAGCAATGCTCTGAAAATCTATCAATTAAATCCTGTGGGCATAATTGTCCAAATGAAACTTTTACCATATAATTAATCTAATTTAAACAAATATTTATTGCTTTGTGCCTGATATCATTTATAAACTAAACTAAACAAAACAAATTTAGATATTTGCAAAACTACTTATACTTCCTATTAAATTATTGAAATGTTCGAACCTTAATTCATATGCTTTTACGCAAATATTTTAACTTCTGATTATAAAGAACATCTATCACATAAGTTATTGACTGACTTTTTTTATTCACACACAATGATGTCTCCTCTTGACCCAAACAGCTCTTCCTTGTTGATTATGTTAGGCTACCAATCAAAGCCCTCTCTGTTCTCAGCATCAATCCAGCAGCATACCAGCAACTATTTCTCCAAAACACAAGCCAGGCCGCTTTTGACCAGTACTCGTTCAATAAACTCCAAAACTCTCTCCTCTCTTTCTCTCAATAATAATCTCCTGAGACCCAAGTATCTTTTTTACTTGGTGTCATAAATAATTTTAATAACTATAGTTCTTGTAACTTACTCTCTTGGACTTTACAGAATCAAAGAGGTTTTTCTTCTCAATTTGATTTGTCTCTCGTTCCACTTTTCAGCTACTCTCCACCATCAAACAAAACCACTAGTACTTGCTTCTGAACTATCCGTGAAAACTTTTCGACTGCCCTTCTCGGATGCCGGCTACATAATCCATTTTCTTTTCCAAACTGTCTAAACATTCAAAACCTCTCTTTCCCCCTTCCAAATTGCCAAGCCAATCAGAAACATTTCTCTTTTCTATTTGAAAAACCAAGGCATTCTTTCAAACAATACTTCTACTCAAACTAATCACTTTTCGGAAATTATACAAAAATTCTTGTGTTTAAACAAACAGTCTTAAAATTCCAAATCTTCTACCTTTATTGTTCTAAAAACTAATAATTAAAATTACCTGTGGATTTTACCTTTCCCGTAACAAACAATCTTTTTAAAATTATAATCCGAAATAAATTGTCTTTCACTTCACTTATTTACAAATGTCTTTAATTCTTCAGGGAAAAACTCATTAAGGATAAACCCACTGCGTAAAAGCTACCTTCTACTAAATAGTTACAAATCAATATACAGGGTGTATCAAATTTATGTGCTCGCGTTATAATTAAAATTTAAAATTTTTACCCTATCTTTGATTGATAAAGTGATACATAATAGTATATATCAAATGTTGAAATAAATGAAAAAAATGTGTCTATCATATACATCCTTTTTTTAAGACGAGACTATATATTTTAATGTTTGAAAAGTGTAAGACTATAAAGTAAAAAATAAAAATATATGAAAAACATTTTTAAGAAACGCTTTTCTTTAGTTACTAAAATTAAAAATATTATAAGAAAAATCAACTAAAAAGTAAAAAATAAAAAAATTCAAACTCGAAGGATTATTCGAAAAAAACTGTTTGACAGATTAAATATACAAAAATCTCACAGATTTGTTAAAAAATTAAAAAAATCATTTCTTAAAGAAAAGCGTGGGGCGCGAAAAGTAAAAAAGTATCTATCCTCAAACCGTTTATTCGATGAATACGCGCCCCACGGTTTTCTTTAATGAATGTGTTAGATTTTTTGAAGTTATACTTCTTTACCGGCGATAGAGGGTGATTTTTTTATATGTTAAAACCTATCAGCCCGGCGCATGCGCATTATAACTTTGTTCTGATTGGATGTTCAAATGACATGTCAAAAATTATCCGATATGGCAGCTGTGGTTTGGAGGTAAAGGTAAAGGTAAACAAATGTATAATATGTTAGTTTTATTGTTGTGAGGACAGAAACAAAAAAGTTTATAATATTGTAGTGACTTTTAAATAGTTTTTAAAAGCAACAGGTACGTAATAATTGTTAATGTATCATGGGTATAAACCTACCTATTTGATCTGCCAAAATACATAGTATGTAATACTTTTATTTATATAATTTGATTACCATTAAAATTTCTATCAATATTCACCTAATATATTGTTTTTTTACTCTATGTTTTGTTGTATTTTTTCAATTCTAAATCATTTCAATTCAAAATTAAAATAATTTGATCAATTTTCAAAATATCAAAATATCACAAGTTTAATCCGTTTAGTTAGTCGATCTTCGTAAATAATGACACATAGTGTCCGTGGCTAAGCGGAGAATGCGAATGAATTCCAATACCAACCGCTCTTATCAGCGCTGGTTCGAGTCCCAATAGAAACTTTCCTTTTTGTTTTTTTTTAATACATTTTATGATTGTAAGTATATTTATTATATAATTGTATTTTCAGAAAATACGTATTTAGTTAAAAAAAATTTCGACAATTAATGTTCAGACATCATTTGTGGCTTGTTTAATGTGTTTGTGTGTGTTTTATTCTTTTATTATTTTAATTTTTGACACTGTTCTAATAAAAATGTTTGAGAAGTAGTAAGTATAAATTAGTTTAATATTTAAACAAAATATAAATTTATATTATATATAACCGGTTCTATAGCGTTCTACGCCTTCCGGTACCCAATCGCCAAGCCTGTCGATCTAGCCAGTCATTTTTTTGAAGATTTCTTTCTGACATGGCTTTTGTAATTCCTTGTTTCCAGGAGGTCGGTGGCCTTCCTCTTTTCCGTTTTTCTGGCGGTATCCATCTCATTGTAATGTATAAATAATAAGTATAAATATAAATAAAATAAATAACAAATATAAATAATAAAATAAATAACAAAATATAAATAAAAAGTATATTAATTTCGTTTAAATCATATAATAGAAGTATAACTTCTTACGTGCGTACAAAGTACACACACATTCTTTTTCAATTTGTTAACAAATCTGTGAGATTCTTGTATATTTAATCTGTCAAACAGTTTTTTTCGAATAATCCTTCGAGTTTGATTTTTCACATTTTTTTGTGAAAGTAGGTAAAATTATTGGCGACAAATTTTTGAAGACACCTAAAAATATAATTAATTTTGCGAAAGACATCAGAACTCATCATTGGATCATGGTAAACGAAAAATTTAAAAAGATTTTATTAGCTTATGAGTTTCTCGAGGTAAAGCTGTCGAGATTTTTTAGGTTTATCGAATTTTGATTTTTGGATATCACTCAGAAGTCAAAATAACGAATTTTTTTGCAAAATAAGGTGAAAATCAACATATTTATTATCGCTTAAAAAAAAATAAGCATAAAACAAAAAATATCTCGACAGTGTTACCTTAAGGAATGTCTAAAGAAAATATATACAAAATTCCAGGCGGGTTGGTCAAGCAGTTTTTGAGTTACAGTGACTACAGCCTTTGAAAAAAGCAGTTTCGAGAAAAACGCGTTTAAATTATTGTCAACTTTTATGTTCAATTTCTTTTTTGTCTGTCAAATCGTAAAGTGATGCACGCCGGAATATGTTTTTGAATCGCAGAGTAATTTACAAAAGAAAATGAGAACAGCTGTTGACCGTTTCTTACCACGCTCAAGCGCTCTAGCGCGAACTTGCTGCAAAGCAAGCCGAAGGTAGGGAGATAGTATCCCTACCTTCGACTCGCTTGTTGAACAACGGTCAACAGCTGTTCTCATTTTCTGCTTTTTTCTCTTTTTTTCTCATTTTGTGCACAAAAACTGCTTTTTTCAAAGGCTGTAGACATTGTAATAGATAACGAACCCAGTCCAGAAATTGAAATCAGGAGAGGAGTTCGGCAGGGATGTATTATGTCTCCATTACTCTTTAATGCATATAGTGAAGCCATTTTTGAAGAAGCATTGCTATCTCAAAGTGAAGGAATAATAATTAACGGAAGATCTATTAACAACATAAGATATGCAGATGACACCGTGATTATGGCAAGCTCTGCTGAACAACTCCAACTACTACTAAAAAAAACAAACAATTTCTGTGAAGAATATGGACTAAAAATGAATATAAAAAAGACCAAATACATGATAATAACTAAGAAAACAAACATACAAACAAGCATACATTTGGGAAATGTACCGATGGAAAGGGTTGATAAATACAAATACCTAGGAACCTGGATTTCAGAGAAAAATGATCAAACAACAGAAATAAGGACCAGGATAGAAATAGCAAGAAATACGTTTGTAAAAATGAAGACAGTTCTCTGCAACAAAGACCTTAGCTTAGAACTGAGAGTAAGAGCTTTGAGATGCTACGTGTTCTCGATACTACAATATGGACTTGAAAGCTGGACATTAAAGCAAGAACACATAAATAAGCTACAGTCATTTGAAATGTGGAGTTACAGAAGGATGCTTAGAATAGCATGGACACAGAGGAAAACGAACACGGAAGTACTGCGAGAAATGGGTAAAGAATGCGAAATAATAAACACAATAAAAATAAGAAAGTTACAATATCTGGGACACGTAATGAGGGGACCGCGATATGAAATGCTAAGACTGATAATACAGGGAAAGATAAGAGGCGGAAGGAGTATAGGAAGAAGGAGAGTGTCATGGTTAAAGAATTTAAGGGACTGGTTTAGATGCAGTTCTATAGAACTCTTTAGAGCAGCGGTGAATAGAGTAAAGATAGTGATGATGATATCCAACCTCCGATTAGGAGACGGCACTTGAAGAAGAAGAAGACATTGTAACTCAAATACTACTTGACCGACCCACCTGGAATTTTGTATATATTTTCTTTAGACATTCCTGGAGGTAATGATATCGAGATATTTTTGGTTTTATGCTTATTTTTTGTTTAACAATAATAAATAGGCTGATTTTCACCCTTTTTTGCAAAAAAAATTCGTTGTTTTTTCTTCTGAGTGATATCAAAAAGTCAAAAGTCGATAAAATTAAAAAAACTCGACAGCGTTATTTCAAAAAACTCATAATCTAATAAAATCTTTTTGAATTTTTTATTTACCATGATCCAATGATGAGTTCTGATCCACCGCAAAATTCATTATATTTTGAGGTGACTTCAAAAATTTGCCACCGTTTTCTTATTTTTCAATATTTTTCCTTGAATTATCTATGAATTGTACTGAATATGCCTATTAATTTAAAAATAAAATAATTCTACCATCCTTTAAAAAAATGTGCTTGAAATATTAATTTGATAGGCAACCCATGTTAGAAATATTTGTCTATGTATGAAATTTAATAAAAAACATGTTTCTTCCGGCAAGCAGATGGGTACAGATCGACCTATATTTGGATCTTAGACTATCAGAACTATGATGATTAAAGTTATGATAGCCAATATGATGGTCAGTAATGAACATGGTACGGAAAGAAGAAGCATTTTTTATTACTTCCGATACTAGCTGTGTCGGCGTTTTGAAATCTAATATCTCTTCTATATAGGGCAGTCAATGAGGGTATGTTGCTCCGAATTCCATCCTACTATATCGATTTACGTGATATTTTCACAGTAAGTAGGGAATAGCTCAAGAAACAAAGTCTATCCTATGCCGATGTGTGCTTTTATCTTGGGGGCGGTTCCCACCCCTTCTTGGGGGTGGAAAATTTTTTGCTTAAATAACTACGGAAGTTGTTAGAGAACCTAATACTAAGCAAAAACTGTTCTATATTTTTTTTTCGAAAACTCAATACTTTTTGAGTTATTCCTGGTTGAAAATTTGCCATTTTCATTGAAACATAACACCTTTTCAAACGGTTTTTTGGGAATACCTTAAAAACTATGCATCTAAATAAAAAAACTATATAAAACATTTTTGTAGCTTATAAAATAACAAAGATTCTTTCCTTAATGAATCTTCTAGTTATAACACAAAGGAGATATGATAAGTGAAAAAACTTGTTTCCTTGGTGCATGCTCAAATCAGTGTATTTAACTTGAAATAACAGAGAAACGGTCGATTTTAGGTGTATAATGCTACCAACAGCTTTTGTTGTGCTTGAAAAGACCTATAAATTAAGCAATATGAAATGTCGATTACATTCAAAATATGCGAGATAAACTGTAAAAAATTTAATAACCAACGTATTTTAAGAAAAAAATGAGAAGTATATTTAACCCCTCATCCACAAGAATTTAAATGCATCGTTTTCCTTCTACAATACATTTTACCGTAGTGTTTTTTTATGTTCAAAAAGTTGGGAGGGTTTAAAATGAATGGTTTTTGAAAAAAATAAGATCAAATTATTAAGCGCATTTTTAAATTTTCTTAAAAATCTTACTATTTCTCCATGTAACTCGAATATCATAAGAGATGCCAAAAAAAAGATGCCATACAAAAATGTAGGTTTCTTCTAGATAAACATTTTGATTTTATTTTTTATAACAGTATCTCTTATCATTTTCAAGTTACATGGAGAAAAAGGAACATTTTTAAGAAAATTTAAATATGCGCTCTATAATTTGATGATTAATTATTTATATGGGAAATAAGCCACAATTAAAATGAAAAAAATAATAGTATCACAGGGTTTTTCCTGGTTTTCCCTTGTGATTTACTATGAAGTCTCTAACGCGAGAATTTTACTGTCGTTGCATTTGGTTGTCTTTTTAAAGACATATCACATGCTATAATTTTTTATGACGGATATTCTTGAGTTGGGGTTGATTTCATGTAATCGAATGAACTATCTTTCAGTAAGTCGTCCCAGGAACGCAACTCATAAATATTGGCAATATCATTTTAAAGTCTTCTACTTTAAAATGTATAATATATGTCTGAATTGCCAATATAAATGAGTGAGATTAAATAAATTATTAGAAGAATTTTTTTTGCTTAGCAACAACACTTTAGTTTATTTTAGTAATATTTTGTATTTTGACAACGGCACCCGATTTGGGCGTCGAAACGTTAATAAAATTATTTTTTTCATTTTAATTGTGGCTTATTTCCCATATAAATAATTAATCATAAAAATGCCACAAGGAAATAGCTTCAGAACAACACTATAATTTGATCTTATTTTTTTCAAAAACCATTCATTTTAAACCCGCTAAACTTTTTGAACATAAAAATAACACTATAGTAAAATGTATTGTAGAAGGAAAACGATGCATTTAAATTCTTGTGGATGGGGGGTTAAATATACTTCTAATTTTTTTCTTAAAATTCGTTAGTCATCAATTTTTTGCAGCATATCTCACTTAGTTTGAATGTAATCGACATTTAATATTGCATATTTGAACGGACTTTTCAAGCACAATGAAAGGTAACGGTAGCATTATACACCTAAAATCGACCGTTTCTCTGTTATTTCAAGTTGAATACACTGATTTGAGCATGCACCAAAAAACAAACTTTTTTTACCTACCATATCCCTTTTTGTGTTATAACTAGAAGATTGAAGAAGGAACAAATCTCTTTGATTTTCTATGGGCTACAAAAATGTTTTATATAATTTTTTCAGTTAGATGCATTGTTTTTAAGGTATTCGCAAAAAACCGTTTGAAAAGGTGTTATATTTCAATGAAAATGGCCAATTTTCAACCACGAATAACTCAAAAAGTATTGAGTTTTAGAAAAAAAATTATAGAACAGTTTTTGCTTAGGATTAGGTTCTCTAGCAACTTCCGTAGTTGTTTAACCAAAAAATTCTTCACCCCCAAGAAGGGGTGGGAACCGCCCCCAAGACAAAAGCACACATCGGCATATGGTAGACTTTGAATAAGGATATATTTTTAGGCTATTCCTAAAATTTCATTAAAATCCATGCAGTAGGATAGAATTCGGAGGTAATAACCTGTTCTTGCTCTCATTGACTGCCCTAATAGTATCATTAAGATATTAATTAGTGTATTTCTTAATATGTAAATAAATATTTGTAATATATTATTTAGGCAAACACTGGCAATTCAAAATTATATGCTGCAGCCGTTGTCCACGGTCTTTTACGATACTCTCGACACTTCATTAGTATTCCTGGCATAGTCAAAAATCGCGTGCAAAATTGCCAGAAAGACCTAGACCGTTTTTATTTGGTTTCATTTGGTGCTTTTTGAAGTATCCGTGGCATTAACTTAAATGTGAATTATGGCCTCCGCCTCGACTGCAAAGAGACACTATATCTACTATGTTTCTTTGAAGTTGGTTAATCTAGCTTGCCTTTCTTCCTCTACTGCAGTTCTGTATTCATCATCATACCATTCCGCATTATTTTGTCTGTTGGCTTTTCCGACAGTTTCCTTCTGATCCGTTATTATTGTTTTTAATTGACTCCATTCCTCCTCTGCAGTATATTCCTCTCTAGTTCCGTTGAGTTTTATTTGGAGAGCATTTTGATATTCTTGTTCCTTTGTTGAGTATTTCAATCCTTCAGTATCCATTTTTTAATTCAACTATTTGTCCCTTTTACCACTGTCGCGATTTTCTGCCGCAATTTTGTCCCCACAAGATAGTGATCTGAGTCAGAGTTTGCCCCGCCATATGTTTCGACTTTAGTTATGTCTTTTGCCCATCTTTTTGAGATGAAGATGTGTATTTTGATGAGAACCAATGAAATCAATTTGATTTTATTTTGTACGGTTCCCGGTATTTTGTACGTTCCTTTATGGATATCTTTTCTCTGGAAGTTAGGACTGACAACTATGTATATAATTATTTACTGATACGAATTGAGCAACCCTAAGTTCATGTTGACTGGTTTTAATTTTCAGTATGCAAACTATGTTTCCCAAATATATCTATAAAGGTTTTTTCTTTCCCCAGTTTAGCATTAAAATCGCCTAATATTATAACAGCATCGTGTCTTTCAACGTCTTCTTCATCAAATCAGCCTCTATATCGTTGGTGGATATACATTAACCATTGTCACGTTACGCAGTTTACCTTTGAGTCTTATGGTACCTATATATACTGGAGAATGTATAGCTGAATACAAGATTTGATAGGTAGTGAAAGAAATGCATATCTACTCGATTAATGAAAACATAAAAGACTACAGAATAAAATGTAACTACCACATAAATAGAACGACAGAAAGAAGAAGTGTTGGACACCGCCTGAAAAGATGGATTGAAGTTGATTCCGAAACAAGTCTGAACATTTTAATGCGTAGAAGAAGACATTCATATATTAAAGCATCTTTCATTTTTTGCTTTGATTTTTTCTATAATGTACTTCCGATAATAGCTACTATAGCGTTTTAAAAGCTAATATCTCTATAGTGTCATTAAAGTCTATTAGTGTATTCCTTAATATGTAAATATATTTGTCATTATTTAAGCAGACACCGACAGTTCGAAATTATATGCGACAGCCGTTGCCCAGTGTCTTTTACGACACTCTCGACACTTCATTGGTATTCCTGGCATAGTCAAAAATCGCGTGCAAAATTGCCATAAAGACCTAGACCGTTTTTATTTGGTTTCATTTGGTGCTTTTTGAAGTATCCGTGGCATTAACTTAAATGTGAATTATGGCCTCCGCCTCGACTGCAAAGAGACACTACATCTACTATGTAAAGAATAACTGACTCTGCAGTTTATCTTCCGCTTTTTGACGGATATGCAATGTGTGAGAAGAATTGCACGGCTGGATAAAAGATTGCATGCATCTTGTTGAAAAATAAATTTACGAAAATTCAATTTATGATTGTTGAATATATGTAAGATATGGGCTAGTCTCTTTCGAGTTTATTCAAAATTTGTTACTGAAGCGATGAGTTTATTTTCTTATTTCAACATAAACCATCTGGGTTGTACTTTATGATTGTTAGTCTGGGAAACAGACATAAATAGGAAAGGCTACGGAACAAACGATCACCTATTGGCAGTACTGTTTTTGTAACAATATAGGTTCCGGTACGCAATGTTCCGGGGGTCTGGGGAGGCTTCATAAAGGGGGTCTGCCCCCGGAAAAACTTTTTAAATTTAGCCTCAATAAGGGCGTTTTAAAGCTATTTGGGAGCAAGGAAAAAATTCAGGAATTTGTTTATAATTTGGCTGTTTTTTTTTTAAATTTTTTCCCAAGTCCCAAGTTTTTACGGCGTACCGGCGCGTACCGTCACAAAAGCAGCACTGCCTATTGGTAATAAAAAAATCTTATAGGAAAATGTACTGAATATAATGAACAACTAACTTTAATATTTGTGTATTATGAAAAGGCATTTGACACTATAAATTAACAAAAAATGTTTGAAACCTTGACATAATGCCAAATTGACTATCGGTTTCTTAATATTGTTCTGAAACTATTTCTTTGTAGCATTTATTTCCCAGTTAGAATAGTAAATGGCTATCAGTAAATAAACATAATTTAGTCCAGAAAGCCACTGCGCATCCGCTAGGAAAAATATTCTAATTCGCATTTTTTGCACAATCGTACTCAAAAAGGACTCCTTTTAACAAATTTGCATGTTGCCAGGACCAAAAGGTGGTCCAAAATTTTTAAAACGTTTTTTTTTTGTTTTTTTCCTAAAATTATTTTTTTTGCATGGAAAGAAGTTTTTTTAGATTTTTTGGGTCATTCCAAACAAAAAAGGTCTTTAGTGACTTTTCTCTAAAAATGATTGTTTTTGACATATAAGCGATTAAAAATTGCAAAATCGGCCATTTTTAACCCTCAAAAACTGTGTGAAAAACTGAAAATTTGAATTTTACCAAGGCAGGTAGGTATTCCTTAAACATCGATTGATGAAATCCAGAAGATTTTTTTGCAATACAATATTCAAAACTCCTTTGTTTTTTAATTGCTAATCAAGCGTGCGCGACACTATTTTCCACTGACAGTATGGTGCAAATGAAAGAAATAAATTCGTTATTTCGTAAACCGGCGACTTTAAGGAAAAATCCTGAAATAGGTCGATTTTTATTTTTAAGTTATGATATTGTGGCATATATGGTATACTAGTGACGTCATCCATCTGGACGTGATGACGTAATCGATGATTTTTTTAAATGAGAATAGTGGCCGTGTGCTAGCTAATTTGAATGGTTCTTCAATTCTCTATTCAGTAATATAAACATTTACATAATTATTTATACAGGGTGTCCAAAATTGTTTTATTAAATTAAATTATTTGACAAAAAAGAAGTAGAAGGACACCCTGTATAAATAATTATGTAAATGTTTACATTACTGAATAGAGAATTGAAGAACATTTCAAATGAGCTACCACAGGACCCCTATTCTCATTTAAAAAAATCAACGATTACGTCATCACGCCCAGACGGACGACGTCACTAGTATACCATATATGCCACAATATCATAACTTAAAAATAAAAATCGCCGGTTTACAAAATATCGATTTTATTCCTTTCATTTGCACCATACTGTCGGTGGAAAATAGTGTCGGGCACGCTTGATTAGCAATTAAAAAACAAAGGAGTTTTGAAAATTGTATTGCAAAAAACTCTTCGGGATTTCATCAATCGATGTTTAAAGAATATCTACCTACCTTGGCAACATTCAAATTTTCAGTTTTTCACATAGTTTTTGAGGGTTAAAAATGGCCGATTTCGCAATTTTTCAATTTTTAATAGCTTATATGTCAAAACCTATCATTTTGAGAGAAAAGTCATTAAAGACCTTTTCTGTTTGGAATGATCCAAAAAACCTAAAAAAACTTTTTTCCATGCAAAAAAAAATATTTTAGGAAAAAAACAAAAAAAAAAACGTTTAAAAAATTTTTGACCAACTTTTGGTCCTGGCAACATGCAAATTTGTTAAAACGAGTCCTTTTTGAATAAGATTGTGCAAAAAATCCGAATTAGAATATTTTTCCTAGCGGATGCGCAGTGGCTTTCTGGACTAATTAAACAAATATACCAAACAACAACAGCTACTGTTGGAGTAGGTTATCGTCAAACTCAAAAATTCCCGATACAACGTGGAATACGTCAGGAGGATACTGGATACCTCACCGAAACTGTTCACTAAGCTTTTGGAATATATGTATATGTAAAAGGGCAAAACTGATCGACAAGGGCATAAACATAAAAGGAGAAAAGCTTATCCACCTGAGCTTTGCAGATGAAGTCAAAGAACTTTTAAACCAGTTCTATCTTTCCTCGATGGAAGGGTGATTGAAAATAAATACATATATTGTTGTAGAATTGTTTTTTTGGAAAAATTCAGAAAATAAATTTATATCGGGACCACGAGATCATAGATTTTCTTCACCCTGTATATGACCAAAAATTGTATAGAGTCTAATTTAGTTAATAAACAGTGCTTTTTTGGGGAAGGTGAAATCGTTAATGTGGTTTTCGTTAATGGGTTTTTTGAAAGGATTTACAGACAATGGTTCGAAAATATTGGAAAGTGCATGTTATTTCGTTTTGTGAACATCAATAGGATTTTTGTAAATAATTCGTAGAAGGTTTAAACGATAAACAAATTTTATTGAGTTTAGAATATAAGGCCTTTTGTTTAGTTTTTTGAAAAAACGATAGTAATTTGATGTCTCTTAGAATTTTAACAAAATGGAAAGTTGGATGCAAATTAAGTTGGTTTTCTTAGGAAAGGAAAGTACGAATGTTTTGGGTAGAGAGGTTGTTTTTGATTGGTAGAGAAAGCTCGATGGAAGGGATGAGAATGTGGAGTCGGAATTTCAGAGAGAAAAGATAGACACTGTGTGATGAATATCGGGAGAGAGCAGTCCAGTTTTTGTTGAAAAGTAAGAAGTCAGTGTAAAGTGGTGAAATCGGCCTTTGCGAGCAGAATCAAGTTGAAACGAAATTGTTGACCGGTTGAGAAGTAAAATTTTCCTGTGTCCGAGGAAGATTCCTTTGTTCTGTCTAGAACGAGTAGCTGATTGGTATCTATTTGCACAAGATATCGAGCAAGGAGAAAACTGAGTGGAGAATTTGAGCGAGTCCTGGTTTTGTTTGTTTTTGAAGCAGTTTGGACGAGAGGGACCTTTTCACAACATCAAAAGAGTACGTGTGGGAGAATCAAGGACAATACAATCTGGGAAAAGAAGGAGTGAAGAAACAAAAAGGTTAGTCAAATCATTTGTCGAAACGGAGAGAGCTTGTTTGTATCCACACCATATATGCTCATTTTTTTTGTATTGAACAGTTCTATAACTCAGTTAGTCATTCCAACTTTAAGTAATCAATTCAAAAGGAGAAAAGTAAATTTTATTAAATTTAGTATAAATAAACAATAATTTATTTAAATAATTTTTTTTGTTAAAACAAGGAGACATCAGAATTAAAGCTTGATTTATTAAGTAAGAAATTGTTGCAACAAATTTAGATGTTAGTATTTTTTTCCAAATATTATTTATACAGCATATTGGATAAATAAATAATAGATTACATTTAAGTATATGATGTTGAAAGTGTTTAATTTCCCTGTTTTTATCCTGGAAGGAGTAAGCAACTAGAGATACTAGAAGCCACAAATCAAAGGTATTGCATCGAATACAAAATTAGCCCTGAGAATAAAGTTTATTAGAAAATTTAATTTGAATTTGGTTTTAATTTTACATAGGCAGAAATTAAAATGATTGAGTAATTAATTAAACTAAGAATTTGCTAATCAATCTAATAAAAGAGATAAAGTAGAGCATAACAACATGGCGTCCCAACTGGTGCTGCATTAGAGAGTATTTCTGGTTGCAACGTTGAAAGGGAAGACAGAGGAAAAGCAGGTGATTGAAAGTCTATTTATTGAGACTGACTTGGGCAGCCTTTGGCAAGCTGATCGTACCATTCTTTCAAATCGCCCAATATACCAATATGTCTAAAAAGAAAAACCTCTCATGAGTGTGTTTTGCCAGTGTTTTACGGAGCGGAAACGTTGACCAAGACGAGGAGAACAGTGCAAAAGATCAGTGTGTCTCAAAGGGCGATGGAGCATGCCATGTTGGCCGTTTCATTGCGAGACAATGGCTGATGCTGTAGAGACATGAGCAACACTGAAGGGGAACTGGGAAGTACCTGACTCAAGTAGCACGTGGCTCGAATGATAACATATGGACAAAAAGGATACTGAAATGAAGACCAAGCCTACCGAAGCAGAGGCCGTCCACTAACACGTTGGTGGACGATCTAAAATGTTGCCATAGGAATTGGATGCAAGAAACACAAGATGGAAAATTATGAAGGAGATATATTTAGTAGTGGCCAAACGAAGTTTTGATGATGATTGGTTTTGTGCTAGAATGATATATACTGGGTCAGTTTTTCGTGCGACATTGGTTGATAATTCCATTATGGTACAGAATATCCAAAAGAGTTATTGAGAAAAAATGTAGACAATGATATTCTCTATGATTGAAAAATATTCCGAATTCAATAGGGTGATTACTACTACGAGGTAAAGCGAACATACAATTTTTAAATAGAACATCCTGTATATTTTCTTATATTTAAATTTCTTCCATAATCCCTGTTCCTACAATATGAAGGTTCATAGTTTTTCTGTTTTCTGACAGCAGTAAAATGTATTTTGAATTGAATAAATTACATAACTACTTCTTGCGTCAACTAATTTAATTCACAAACTATTTTTTGGCCACCCTGTATAAATATTTATGTTAATGTTTATATTGCTGAATAGAGCTAGCCTCTATTGAGCTCTGTATTAAGCGAATTTATCTTACGACGGGGACCTGGACGACACGGCGGTCTCACGGACGTTGAAGAATCGTCTAATATGAAAAGAATTGGCTAGTTTATCGTACAACGGAACGGGGCGACACCGGGGACCTGCGCCGTGTATTGTTCTACGGCCTGTGCAGGTGCGGTACGGCCACGACCCGTGGTAAGATAAATTGGGCTTTAACTTTTCAAACAAGACAGCATATGACCACGAGCCTCATTTAAAAAAATTTAGTGATATTCCAGGGGCTTGTTAAGTATAGTTCAGGCAGAACCCCCACGAACTTTTATAGAACATAAAAAGAAAAGTTATCAGACATAATATCTAATATTTGTTTTTATAAAAATTAATTTTTATAAATAAGCAAATGAGTCACCCATCTTCTGAATGAGATTTTATATTTATTTGATCAACATATTGATCACAACTAGCTGATAAATATAATACCGCATTTAGAATGTACATTTTAGCCTAATTTTGTTGACGTTAATTAGTTTGCTAAATAAAGTTTACTCTTCTAGAGGACGTAATTACATTTATATGCAATTTTATTGGCTTTTCAATCAATAGTAATCAAAATTCAAGCCGCTAAAGCCATTCAATAGCTAGTCTAATAACTTTCGGGTTAAAATTAAACAGCAGAAACGTGACGTCAATTTCAATTTGCACTGTGACTTATATGGGATATTTTATTAAAAATATTGCAGTGTAAAAAACCAGAATGCAATAAAATCTAAAGAAATGGAATGGTGGTATACTGTACATAATTATATATTATGCTTCCGTTTTCCTTTTTTATTTACACAGTTCTATTATTTACAAATTTAAATTCGTTAATCAAAACCCTAAATCACATGATCCGAAAAACTGACAGATGAAGACCATAAGCCCACACGCATGCGCATCACAAGAAGCGCTGCAAGATATTTAAACATAACATAACAGCGGCTTACTTACAAACCAGTTTCCCTAGAACATCATAGGAAGAAGCACAACTAATGTGACTTCACAATGGCAAGTGTGACCTTGTCAAAACCACGTCCAACTTAACCAATTTTGTTAAAAAAATTGGTTAAGTTGGTAATGTTTTCCTCATTCAAAAGTTAAGTAGCTCAGCAGGGATGTGATCTGGTTCAGGTGCTTTATTATTTTTGACTTGCTGTATTGTTTTTATGACTTCTGATTTTAGTACACTGGACTTAGTCTAACTCAGACATACAGGTAGTATGTGTTTGTATAGCATTTTGTCAAGAAGCATTCATAGTCAAAAAGATCACTGATGTTTCTGTCGTCTGCATCGTTTGCAGTCTTTCTCGTGATCGCAAATTTTTCTGAATGTGTATTTAACGTGAGCATTTTTCAGTTTTCTAATTCCGGAGTTCTATTTAAGTGTCTTGTGGAGGTTGAAATTATCGTGGTTTTTTTGAGGTCTTCTATTTTTTATATGAATTCTCGAGACAAGATTCTATAAGCATAAGATATAAGTTTCTCGGGCATAGCCTTTGTTAATGTCTGAATTACTTGGCTCAGACAAAAAAGGAAACAGACAGGAAACAAGAATCAAGGCCACAACCTGTAAACCCTGAAAACGATGTATCCTTACAAAATATTAGCCTCAAAAGCTTTCGATTACTTTTGATACGTAAAAAAAAATAAAATGCCATATTTATTTATTATACACACTATAATGTTTCCCGTAAATATTATAACATCGTCTTCTTCTAAAGGTGCCTATCTTCTAGAGATGTTGGCGATCACATTGACCCATCTTATTCTATTTACAGCACCTCGAAATAGATCAGTTGACGTTAGACCAGTCCACTTTCTAAGATTGGCCATCCAGGATATACGTCTACGTCCAGGGCCCCTCTTCTTGCCTTGTAGAATCAACTGTAGTAGTCGGTATTTAACATTACGCATAATATGGCCGAAGTAAGCCAATTTTCTGTTCCTTACGGTGTTAATTATTTCCTTGTCTTTTCTTAGCCTCTAGAGAATAGTTATGTTAGTTGTGTGGTGTATATCTGAGACCCTCAACATACGTCGGTAGCACCACATTCAAAACGCCTCTAACCGTTTTATGGCATCTTCTGTAAGACTCCAACTTTCAACTCCTTAGAAGAGGACACTAAAGACGTAATATGTAAGAATTATTATGCGTACATTGATACCCTAAAGACAAGTTACAGATAATCTTCCTAAGACTCTTAAAAGAACTTCTGGCCTTTTCAATACAAGTTTTTATTTAGCAGCCTTTCGTAGCCTTTCGTATCCCAAGTATCCTTAATGTTGCAGCCCAGATAGCATATTTTCTGTACTCTTTCTAGAGGTGTGTTGTTTACGGTAATTTGGGCGTTTATGTTGGTGTTCTAACTAATGATCACTATTTTTGTCTTCTTACAATTTAGATTTAGGCCGTATTTGTTACATGCTTCTACAACATTATCCATGATCCTTTAAAGCCCTTGCGCACTATCTGCCAGCAATACTGTATCGTCTGCATATCTAATATTATTGTCACGGTCACAGGCCTCCCCTGTCAATTCCGGAAGCTTCTGGCGGCGAACTGTCTGAGACCCTTTCTGTGGGCGAGACAAAAGAAACTTGTCAAACGTCAATCGGCGTATCTAGAAGGCCATCGATAAACCTTTTTTTGTTGTTCTGTAAAACATATTTACCTTTCGATTTTTCTGGAAATCAGTAGACTAATTGTACATAATTATATAAATAGACATTTTTGGAATTAGAGTTCCGTTGTGAATTTGAAACCGTCGGTGTACTTTGATATGTAACGGGCGCGGTATATTTTTTTGAATTTGTAATTAGATAAATTAGTGGATTTGATGTAATAAATAAATTAGATATCGTAGTTAATAAAATAAAAGATATAAATTCATTTACTGCAATACCATCTTCTGGTTCGTCCAAGGCCTTTCTAAAGATGTTTTTTATGTTATCTAAAGATAACATAAAAAAGAAAAAAAGAGTTATTTTAATATAAAGTAGCGGTTTATATTTTAAAACATGTAACAAGAAGAGTTAAAATGCAACGTGATATTTTCGTGAAATTTCCCCACACAGTGTTTGCCAACACAAAATATTCTAGATGTTCTACGAATTTCCGGAATCCACGCTCTCGACGATTATTTTATTCTGTGTGGAAATTTTGGTGTTATCTAATTTTAAAACAGTCATGAAACGAACAATAAAACGGAGTATTTATGTTCAGCCATTTCAAAAAACGTGGAAGAATTTGGAAGGAGCGTTTGTCATTTCCGGGATATGTTTTAGTTAGTAAATATGGCGCATTTATATATTATGGCGCAACCTGAGAGAATGGTACGGATGTACATCAAATGAACTTTTCAGAGCAGCCGTCTCTAAAATCCGAATAGCTATGATGATTGCTGATCTCTGTCGCGGAGATGACACTTAAAAAAGAAAGAAGATGTATATATTTTTAAATAAATAAATAATAAAAATTTAATTTCAAATTATTAAGCACAAAGTTGATCTATTTGTCAAGCACATTTAAAATGTTTTACTGGAAACTTTGTAGAACAAACAATAATGAAAGAAATCAACATCAAAAAAGCTCCCGGCTTTATCTCTAATTTCTGGCAGGATTTTGAGTGAATTATCGGATAAATGCATAAAACTAATAACTTTTATAGTCAATGCAAATGTGCCTTTAACCTTCGGATGACCAAGCGGGGGAAATTGTGACCCCAGCGTATGTTTTTCTTTAATAAATTCAAAAGTATTTTCAATTTTTAACTCATTATTTTTTTATTTGACTTTAATATCATTCTAGATATCCTCATATTTTGAAATAAAAAAAATTCCCTATATTTTACGAATAAAAAATATATTCTGAAGTTGATGTTTAGTAAAATACCGTCTATTATATGTAATTTCAAGTAGATTTACGCTAATGACGTTGACTTTGCAAAGTAACAAGACACCTACTCCACATACACACTACACATGACACTAATACTCATGTTGTGACTAGCTGAATGACATAAAGTTCATGCCATAAAAAAAAATTAAAAAAAAAAATTAAAAAAAAACTTAATTTTTTTGTTAATTGTCATTTTTAACATTTTTGACCTGGGGGCATTTTCCCCCCCCTTGGTCATTCGTGTAACAAAAAAAGGTTGGTCATCGGAAGGTTAAATAACTGGAAATCAAAGGTGGTGGCACAAATCCTAATGATCCTTAAACTCGGAAAAAACTTGAAAATGTGCCGGCATGTGAGTCTTTTGCCTATGATGAGGAAACTCTGAGTGAAAAGATAATAGGCAAAGATAAAATATCCCAGAACATCAATTTGGTTTTGTCAAGCATGGAACTATATAACCAGTGCATCGACTGAAAGAAGCTCCTTTTTCTTCTTGATGTGCCTGTCCGTGACGAATATTGGCGATCATTATGGCAATCTTGACTTTATCTGCAGCAGAAAAGCTGCACAGATGTGTTGAACCAGGTTCTGATGATCTTTAACCAGGATGTTCTTCTTATTGGACCACACTTTCCACAAATTTTTCCTTGCAGGATGGCTTGTAGGAGGGCATATCTAAATTCATTTCGCATAATGTGTCCAAAGTATTTCAACTTTCGAGATTTGATGGTGGTTAGTACCTCTCTGTTCTTCCTCATTCTTTTAAGGGCCTCCTCATTTGTGACTCGGTCAGTCTGGAGTTTTAAGAATTCTCTTATATAGTCACATCTCAAATGCTTCCACCATTCTTGTGAAAGTCCTTTAGATATCAAGAACAACAGGATATTATGTCTATAAAGTATACCTTACTGTGAATGCAGAAACATGGAGTATCTAGATCACATCATCATTTAATGTCCAACAAGAGAATCCAAACAGATTAATCTGAGAATCAAACTTACAAAGAATCAAAATAAGAGGCGTCATATATAATATATAATAATTCCAATGTTCAAAATGGGTTACAAAATCGTACTCATAAACAACTAAAGGCAGTGATTAGTCACTTAAATATCCCTCATGTTTTAAACATTTCTCAATCCCCTCCTGGGTACTTGTTAAATCGAAGAAACAAATCAGTTAAACGATGTTCGTAATTTTAAAAGGGCTCTAGCTCTCTCTTTAAAGGACTTAAGATGAGTTCCAGGATTTTTAGTTTTCTATTGTGAATATAATTTGTAAAGACACCTTGTATAATTGCTTTTGGATGTGAGGATATGATTTATTTGATGTGATCCTGCATAATTGGATATTATGACTCATGAAGGAAAACGGAAATTAAGAAAACAAGGACAAGGAAGGAATTCCATTTATGAAAGGATAACCATTTATGAAATGTCATTATTAACGTTACAATGTCTCAGTTTCCACGTCGGAAACAATTTTCAAAACTCTTTTTTTTTGTATTCTGCATTCAAAGAAGAATAAATTAATACTAATAGACTATTTAGCCATTTAGTGCCAATTCTTCGTTTTCTGTTGAAAGAACGATAAATAAACGTAATGGTCCCACCATTATTTTTATCTCACTCACTTCGCTTAATTCCTTCCAACTGGTGTCTCTGGTGAAAAATTCAAACGATTGTATAATTCCTCATCTACGGTCTGTTCCCTCCGTCAGAAACAAATTATCGTTATGTGAAGTAACTTACACCGTATCCTTTCCTTTCATGTTTTGAAACTTAAAGCAACGTTAGTTACAGACTAGTACACTTGTCTAGTTGGATGCTCTGCAGATTCTAGTCGTTAGCAACGGCGGGCCTTACTAATTTTACTTGGAAGGGTTAATGGTAAATGGAAGTGCTAATTAATTTTCTTCGTACTGAAAAGTGGCGGCATTCGGCACTGTATAATCGTACTGTTAACAAGCTAAATGTAGAGTAGTTTCGACAATTAAGTCTTAGAATGACAGTCATATAAATGAGTGAAAAAAATTCACGAATAAAAGTTGATTTGTTGGGATTTGTTTGTCAATTGTAACTATGCCACTGCTTTCATATATAATTTTTGCTTCATTCTTATTATCATATCACACAACTCTTCAATTGAATTGACGATTTCTGATTCGTGGTCACTGTATAATGTGCTCCACACTTGTAACGGTGCTCCAAATATCGTGAGAATATCTATCAAAGTGTAATGAACTTTTGTCTGTATGTTTGGTTCAGTGTTGCCAATCGGCGGATAATTATCCTATTTGCGTACCTTTTTGAGAGTTGTCGTATCTTCTTCGTATCTTTAAATAAATAGGATATTTGCGTATATTTTTCAGTGTATCTACCATCTACTAAAACTTTCTCATCCATATATTCCCATAACACCAACAACACATTAATTTTCTTTGGTTCCACCCAAATTTTTATACTGGATGAATGTTAGTGACATCCGATACTTTTAATCTTTTGACAAAAGGGATATTTGCTAATTCTTTTGTTTAGAATTTAAATGCACAAGTGCGTCCGCTTGAGGCATACTAATCCAATTCAAATTTCAAAAACCGTATGCCGCCCGATGTTATTTATGAGTTTTTAATTTTTAGTCTTTAAACTTATGAAAGCTAATTCACGCACGATTTAGTTTTATTTTCATTTTATGTAGTGCAGTGCTTAAGTAAACGTCTGTTGAAATAAGTTTTGGTTTGTGAAAATACTTTTTTATAATGGATAAATGGTTAATAAAAAATGTTAAGGTGGGTAAAAATTTTTACTAACGTGTGGATATTGAAATATAATAATGAATTTGTTTTAGACCAAATCAAATAATGAAAAAAATATAATGGACTGCCTTAATTGTAGTTATATACATTGTAACATTGGAACAATTTTGAATAAAAATTCTAGGAGAGTTGGTCACGGATTTCCACCATACTTCATTCGACGTATCTTGCTGAGATTGCTAAATCCTTATTGGTTAATTGATAATTATAAAATGTTTATTAAGAATAAAATTGTAAAATAAAACAGTTAATAATAAATAATTTAATTTCTATTCGATAATTAAGAATAATATCATCTGTCTTACAGGTTATATATTTTTCTACACTTTAACCACAGATGTACACAGAATATAATATAACGTTACTCAGAATGAGGTAGTCATTTGTAGAATACCAAATGTAAAGTTCAAAAATAATGTGTTAAAAGAGGGAATTTCCAGATTTCTCGGACATGAGATGTAGTTAAATCGGTTCTTTTTTGTAAAGTTCTGTCAAATCTAATATCTTAAACAAAACCATTTCATCAAAACATGTTATATCTAATTAAATTTATGATTTTTTTGAGAAATGTAATGCTACTATGCAGAAACGAACTTTCCGGTACAGAAATGTCACTTTTCTGCACACTACTGTCAGTTATTCTGTGAGAAAATATTAAGTTCGTTAACATAAAATTGTGCAGAAAAATGCATTTGGAATAGTGGTTGTAGAAAAATCTACTTAGTCTTCAGGGATTTTCGGCCCTCGGTAATAATGTAATATTTCATTCTGTGTTTACATTTTTTAAATAATACTACTTATTAGCTTTCTCAGGACTCGAAAAAATAATGCATTTTAAAAGAATTGACCAGAAATTTTGCGCCTATGCTATTAATGTAGCTGTAGTTTTTTGTGTTGATTTATTTATTATTTATTTTTTAGTACCTAGTTTTAGGTAGTTATTACGTATTAATAAAATAATAAATATTTAAAAGTGTTTTTTTTTACTTAAATAATTATAATATAACGATCCAAATAATGAGATATTTAGATTTATTTATTTATTTAGAATTTAACACTTACGATAATACAAAATACGAATAATATAATAATAGTAAGTAAATAGTATTTGCATACATGAATTAGGTAATCAGCTAGGATACGAGATTTTCATCTATAAACGAAAATTTTTAAACTGTGAAACAGAGAGTCCAGCAGATTAAAGGGCAGGTTGTTCGAACGCTAATCAAAAATGGAATCAACTGATAATTATCAAATATTTAATTACTGTCAATGTCAACTTTGATTGGGTTGCTGAATACAGAATTGATTGCAATTATGAGATTCATTGATTAATTTATCAATTATGTTAATAATTGTTACGTTAATTGATAATTAATAATTAATTAATCAAGTAATTATGTTAATTATCATAATTATAATTGATTACAATCAACTGATTGGCGTACGAACAACTGATTTTGTTATTTGATGGTTGTTAAGGGGACTAAAAGAATAACATTGGCAACATTGATTTTAAAAACAGAATAATTTTTGACCTAGCGTACTTTTTCGTGACAAATCGGCTATTTTTTGAGCGATCATCGGATAATCTACAGAAATACGATTGGCAACACTGGTTTGATTGTTAGTGTCCTAAGTTGTACAAACATGATGATATTGTCTTGATATACCATAATAAAAAAGCGATCTACATGTGACTGCCTATCTCTAATTGAATTCATTCTTCTGAATGGCTCTCACGACCAATCCCTTTTTTAATATTCAATTTATTTTGGCGTGGTTAACACATATTAGAATAAATGACGATGTTTGTAGTGATATAAGTAGATAACCAAAGTTTCCCTCACTACAGAGATAGGGAAATCAATGTGTTAGAGAGAGAAGTACCTTTCCAATGAGTAAGAGTGAGAAAGATGCTGACGTCACAGCGATGGAATCTACCATAGTTATTTTCCACTAGATGGCGCCACCAATCAGCCATTCTTATTCCAATTCGCCATTTTTATTCCATTTCAGTATTTTTATTTAAATTCACCATTTTTGATCCAATTTTCCTTGACATTACGTCAAACAAATCTACCATAGTTTAGCTATTAGCCGCTAGATGACGCTATTTTTAAATTAAAATAGTAAATAAATTAAAAACAATTTTCCGTTCTGTGCTAGTCGCCACGCTCTTCTTCTTTTTGTCAACTGTCTATTCTTCTTCTTTTACATAATATGTTATTTAAGCCAGTCACGTGCAGAAATCTAAGCTCTACGTGTTGCATACTATATTTTATCTACGACCGATAATTTAGTATGTTTAAGCGATGGTGACATCTCGTTAGCATTGGTCTGATTGGAGATTGTCATACGTTAAAGGTGTGGGGAGTATCGAATATGTTATTTAATCCATAAACTAACCGTTACGAGTTGCATACTATATTTTATCTACGACCATAAAATAATATGTTATTTAAACCAGTCACGTGAAGAAATCTAAGCTTTACGAGTTGCATACTATATTTTATCTACGACCGTAACATAATTTAGTATGTTTAAGCGATGGTCCGATTGGAGATTGTCATACGTTAAAGGTGTGGAGAGTATCGAATATGTTATTTAATCCATAAACTAACCGTTACGAGCTGCATACTATATTTTATCTACGACCATAAAATAATATGTTATTTAAACCAGTCACGTGCAGAAATCTAAGCTTTACGAGTTGCATACTATATTTTATCTACGACCGTAACATAATTTATGTTTAAGCGATGGAGAAAAATTAAACATCATGTCATAAATGCATTAGATATGTATCTTTACTAAAACAAATTTGTTAGTAGCGTCATGTCTTTGAGTGAGTATAGACATAAAGTTGAACAGTTTCAAGATAAGCTCATTGAGTTACAGAAAGATATTAAAGTATATCAGGATTTAAGAAAAATTATCAAACAATTAGAGAACCTACATATTAGCGATAGAACATATCCACTAGGACATATTCAACCATGGACGATAACACCACCAGCAGAAACATGAAAAATGAAATTAATAATATATTCGCATTGACATGTTTAATTTTAATGCCTGTATTTATCTTAATTTTAAAAATTATTTTCAAAAAAAATTGTAAATAGAGGATTTTGACACGTAATATAAAAATTGATGAGTAAATAAGGAGTTTTAATTAAAAGTCAATAGTTTTTATATATTTTTATTATAAAACATAATTATACAGGTAATATCGTATTACAAAACCATTGGCGTAGTCGATCCACATTTCTTTCGGTACATAAAAACACTCCATTGGCGTGACAGGGGTTTGCATCAGGAGCAAATTTACAAACGCAAGGCGTATAATCAAATTTGCAGACATCAATAATTGCAGGAAAAACTCCAATCATATTACATTTCTGTTGTAAAAATCTGCTTTTTTGTTCTCCTCGAACGTAAATGTAATCGGCAGCATACAATAACTTGGATTCTAGTATTTGATTTATTTTGGAATATTCCACATCACCATTGGAATACCGAATGCCATGCACGTTTTTCTCCAAGAAGAATACTGTTTTCTTATCTTGATTAGTTAATGAAGTAAACGGTTGCGGAGACGTAAATATGTAATGATGTCGTTTAAAACCAATTTCAATGCTGAGTTCCTTGGGTACAAACCATCCATCTACCATAAATCCCTGTATGTCAACTAAAGCAATCCTCATGATTAAGCGTGATGATTGATACTGAGTGACATACTCTTTAAACCTACTTAAATAATATTTTTGATAACTTCTGTTAGAGGAAAGTATTCGAGTAGGCTGTCGTGAACAATTAAACAGTAGGCTCGAGTGCCTGCCGGAAAACCTTCATCTGCTTCGATTTCCAGTTTAACATCAACGGTTCCTGATCTGAATGACGTATCATCCTGCTTGGAACAGTCAAAAACAAATAAGGCATATTTCTTGAAAGCAGCATAATCTAAGATGGGATGTTTTGTTGAGGAAAGAGTATAACTAGGAAAGAATTCCGTATAGTTATAGTGAGCTATAGCATAGTCATTATTTGCAAAATCCAATTGCATTCTCTCGTTAGGCCAGTATTCTCCATTAATAACCAATCGCACGCTGGACATTCTAATGTGATCAAATAACGTTGGATCAGCGTGTATGTCATCTCGTTTAGAAGTTTGAAAAGCCACAATGACATAGCGTGGGCGTTCAACAGATGAAGTTGTCTTTACACTCCATATCTCGCGTCGAGATCCTGACGTAAGTGAAGGTAGTTCATTGAGCTCCCATTTACGGAAAGGTATAGTTATCGGCACATTATTCTTAATCGGAGTCATTAATCCAATTTTCATATCATCATTGGGAAAGACATGCTTGACCTTGAGTTCCATGCTGGAAACAGTTAAAGATACTGTTGTTGTTGTTGTAGCATTAGGTTCTTTCACTAGAATACAGTCTCTATCATTGCGTGCTCGAACAAATCGAAACACTTGACGGCCATAGGTTAATTTATTGTAGTCGTTGAAAATGTTGAATATATGTTTTATCGGAATCAGTAGACTAAAGTTGTCTCCCGATATATGTGGATTATTCGGATAGTTCCATCCTGCAGTACTGAGAAACTTGGAATCTTCAGGAGTATAACATAACAAACTGCGAATAGTGCTAACTACACCTGGGTCTCTAACTATTTCCATATCATGTGAACTTTGGGTATACGTACATGTATCAAACAAGAAAGCTCCAGCATTCGGTGCAAGAGAAACCACGCCATCACCTACTTTCTCTATACTTCCTTTAATTTCCAACAGCGTTTCGTGTATCCCAAAAAATGCATCTGATTGATTTATGATAAATTCGACGTCACTATTATTAAATGATTTGATGTATGGTGTATATGTCCGAAATTCTTCTTTTCTAATAGTATTATCGAACAGAGGTTTTTGGTAAAGATCGAAAATATGAGGTTGAGGCTCCTGCTGTTGAACCCCCCGTCGAATGTATTGACGTTTTGACATCTTTCAGCTTTAATCCAATGGCAACAAGAAAGGCTTTATTGGCGGCAGACACGTCACGTCGCATGCAGGATCTGTGTGAGACTAATAGATATTGACTGGTAGAGTTTTGTTTTATAATTAAACCCATTTATATCGTTTCCTTAAAATCCAAATGGAGCGTACTTTTCTCTCCTCTAAAATTGACAGGTCTTAATTCCTGATCGATTATACTAACAGTAATTTTGGTAATTTCACGTATACTGCTGCTTATTGGTATGTATATAGGGTTATGAGGACGTTCATCAATAGAAAAACCTGGATCAACATTTATCGGAAAATGCAGAATGGTGTGTACAGGTCTGTCTTCGTAGAAGGCTCCTTCAGTAATGTTGCATTCAAATAGTAGACTTGATACTTTTATAATATTTACAGGTTGGTCTGAAGAATGCATTTTTCCTGATTTTAACACTCTATTTGAGGAGAAACCCAATAATTTACCAAGACTATCTTCTTTCTCGAAAGTAATGGTATGATCTTGACAGAAAATTTCACATTTAAGCGTATTGTTGTTCGGTTTTAAAGTGAACTCCTGAACCGAATTGTATATACCCATTAATTTATTTCGAATGTATGCTTCGATATCGGTAATTTCATACGATCCTGATGGAATTTCGATATAACGCAACTTTGTACGATCATTCTGCTCATAGAAATAAAACTTTTCACCATCAATGTTTGGAATTGAATTAAATGTATGAAATCCCAACACTGCTACATAATACTGCCGTAGCGGATCAAGCACAAGAGGCACTTGAGGAGTAAACGAAAACTCGTTTGTAGTACTTGTTAGGGTCAATAATCGAGACATGACTGATAGGAGGTAAAAGGTGCAGTAAGTTAAATACCAAAATATGTTAAACATTTCTTTATTTTTCTTAGAATAATGTTACATGTTTTTCTTGTCTTATTTATATTTTGTTCATAATACGGTATTCTACAAAATACACATACACTTTCCATCGTCCCACAAACATCGCACCATACGTGTTTCTTATAGTCTTTCTTGCAAGGTAAATAATATTCTAGTGCATGGCGAATATCTTGTGGTAATTCATACCAGACATCAGCGCTTATATTTTCCATTCTACAGAAACTTTAAGCACAAATGTCCACAGTTTATTTGGTTATAACTTTGATATTGATCGTTATTATAGACAATTCTTCCACCATTCAAATAGGAAACTAGTTCTTGAGGTGGCTTCAAGCAGCCATATGAATCAAAATACTCTATGTCTTTGTTTATCTTTCTGTAAGCTACCCAATGTGTACCAGGGTTTGTTGAAATGTCGAGATTAATTATAGCACATTCATGTTTACGAGGGTTACGAGGTAAATTATCTCTCATAAACACACCACGAAAATTTGGAATTTTAAGTAGTTTAACAAATTTATTCAAGTCCACATTGGTTAAAGGTCTATTAGGTAGCTTCAGAGATAGTTTTTTGACTTTTTTAAATATAATCCAAAGCCTCCTTTAGCGTTTTTTCGAAGGTATAATCCTTTGCCTAGATGTTCCATAGCTGTATTATGACGTTTGTCCTCTTCTAGTTTCTTTTGAGCATTCTTTGAATCAATTACAGTCTTTGCGATGGCACTTGCACCACCAGCCAAACTACCAAGAGCTGATAAGCCTGCAAAGATGGGGATTAAAGGTAAAATACCACCAGATTTTGATTCGAATGGAATGATTCTTGGAACTCGTACATTTCTTTTCCCACCTATATTCTTCACGGCTATTCTAGCTGCTGCAAGTGCAACTAGAGCTGATTTACGCAAATTTGGTGATGGAGGAGTTCGTTTCAACGTTCTGATAATTGGTTGTAGCACGTGTCGCTTAAATGAACCAACACCTTTACCACGTTTCATACCCATACCTAGTTTTCGTTTAACTTTCATTGCTGTAGTAGTCAACCAGGCAGTGGCTTTTTCACTCAAAGATGCGTCGTTTGCTGTAACTCGTTCCCACGCTTTGTTTTCCAATACCCAATCTGCTTTATGTCTATCTTTCAATGAATTACTATGAGAATATGCAATATCATGATCTCTCGCAGCTCGATCTAATGGATTTATCCCTGGATCTCCACGAGCTAGACGTTTCTGTAATTTAGTTCCAGGTCCTAGATACTGGTAACCAGGGGCATGCAATTCAAACGGTATATTGTTGATCAGAGAATTCAACACTCCTTCACCTTGAACGACTAACATTGAAATGAATCGCTTCTTGAAAAATTTCTTTATATAACCAAGCGTATAAAATACATCTTAATCACAATATGAAGGTCATTCAACAAGATAAGACACTAGCAGTGGAGAACTTGGATTTTGTCGATAACGTGGCAAGAATCAGTAAACATGGTGTATTGCTACCACATTCTTTTCGTGCTATCGTATGTGGCCCAAGCGGATGTGGAAAAACGAATGCTATGCTAGCATTACTGTTTGATCTAAATGGCGCTAAATTCAAAAATGTTTACGTATATTCAAAATCGTTGTTTCAACCCAAGTATCAGTTTTTGAAGGAAGTGTTGGAATCTGTGAAAGAGGTTGGCTATTTTCCATTTAAAGACAATGATGACGTAATAAGTCCTGACGAAGCTAAACCAAACTCAGTATTCATATTTGATGACGTATCTACGGATCCACAACAAACAATACGTGAATATTACTGTATGGGAAGACATAAAGATATCGATTGTGCATACATATGTCAATCATACAGTCGAGCAGGCAAACAACTCCTGCGTGATAATGCCAACCTTATTGTATTGTTTAAACAGGATGAGCTCAATTTAAAACACGTCTTTGATGATCACGTCTCACCTGACATGACATTTGTTCAATTTAAAAAAATTTGTTCTGAATGTTGGCAGGATAGGTATGGTACGTTCGTAATTGTTAAGGATTTCGATATTTCTAACGGACGATATCGTTTAGGCTTCGACAAGTTTATAAAATTGTAGTTATGATCGAAATACACGCATTCCATAACAACATGTTAGACAAAGAGGTAGCTGCACGCAAGCGTAAAGTTGCTGAATTAGCTCGAGTCATTCGCAAAAAGTATTTGGCATTAAAGCTAGGTAGGACAGAACAAGACGAGACGCTAAATAAACTCTTTGAACCCATAACTAAACCACTAAAAGATATTGCACAATCCTCACATCATGCTATTAATAAGAAGCTTAAACACGTCAAAAAGGAAGAGATGAAATCAGAAGAAGAGGTGAAAAAAGAAGATAGCGATGACGATGTTTTTTCCGATACAGTATCAACGAATCATGAAAATGAAGATTTAAAACAATATAAAGAATTAAATAATACTGAAGTTCATCACAATTCCATAGGCCATCTTAACGGTGCAACTGCAGAAAAATATCTTAATATTGTCAAACCGTTGTTTAAACCTAAAAAAGCAAAGAAGCAATCACCGAAAGTTAAATCTACTAGATTAAAGAAACTGTCTCTCGAAGGTCAAGAGAAAGCGACTCGTTCACCACCGAAAACTCGGTCTACTACATCAAAGAAATCGCCTTTAGAAGTAGTAAAAGCAACTCGTTCATCATCGTCAGCAACTTCATCTACCTCCAAAGGATCAGGGTTCATCGATGCTTCTCATTTGATTTACAACGATAATCCTATTGAATATGTATATTGGGATGATCCAAATGAACTATGTGATAGACTCGAATTGTTGATTGCTTCCCAAGAAGCAGGAAACACATCCCATAGTAACGAAATTGTTGCCATTATCAACGAATTACGTGAAGCAGATATTATATATTAATGTTAGGTCAGATTAGACATCATTTCCAACATGAGTGTTGATAAGTTTGGTCGTCATCATTATCGTTCTAATGAACAAGCTATTCAAAAGCTGCGTGAAGGCTTCAAACAATCCATTTTAGATTTACAAAACCAGATACATGCAGTAAATAAGGATATTAAACGAGATCCTCCTGTATCAGGTATACATCTTTCCAACAAGAAATATGTAGATGACCACATTGCAAATATAAAAAATTTTCTGCGAAAAGAGATTGCCTTGATGCAAAAAGAATATAGTTCAAAAGATACTCAACTTGAACAAAAAATTTCTGACTTTCAAAACTCCATCGGTAAGATTGAAAGCAAGTTTAATAAAAAAAAATAATGAGTTATCTGATGCAAATAAACTGGCTGTCTTGAAAATATCTGATTTAACAAAAGAAATGAATGATTTACAAAAAGCAGTAAGTATCCAGAATGCAATAAAACAAGAATCTGTTGGAGAAAATACCGTGACAGTAGATAGGATTAACAAGGCATTGAATCTACAAAAAGCTGCAGAAAATACCTTGACAGTAAATAAGACTAACAAGAGAATAAATCAAATGTTGTCCTGAAAAATAATTTCCCATCGAAAATACTTAATAAATCAAATGTAACCTACATTACAGAACGCAGTAGATAACATTACTTCATGGGACAATCGTCTTAAGTTTAAATTCATAATGTCTAAAGAAAAACAACAATTGGTCAACGAATTACATAAACCAGCACGAAAAAATTATCCTCGTCGACGAACCGTCATTAAAGGACTAGATGATTTATGGCAAATGGATATTGCTGAGATGAGATCCTATGCCAATCAAAATAAATCTTACAAGCTCATTCTTGTCGTAATTGACTGTTTTTCAAAATTTGTGTGGACTCGACCATTAAAGACAAAAACAGGGGAGGAAATAACAAAGACGTTTGCAGATATTTTAAATCAAACTCAACGAGTTCCGAAAAATTTACAAACAGACCAAGGTACAGAATTTTTCAATTCCAAGTTTCAAAACCTCATAAGAAAACATGGTATTAATCACTATAATACCTTTAGTGTTAAAAAAGCAGCCATATGTGAACGAATTATTCGAACATTGAAGGAAAAACTTTACAAGTATTTCAGTCTTAATGGTACTTACAAATGGATAGATACATTGCCTCAAATTACAAAAGACTACAATAACACGAAACACAGCAAAATTCGACTTAGACCTATTGATGTTAATAAGTCTAACGAAAAAGAAATCTTACGAAAATATTACACTCACTTGAAAATTTCACGTAAAAGAAAATTGAAAGTTGGTGATATGGTGCGTATTAGTAAAAATAAACACCTTTTTGATAAGGGATATAAGCCAAATTGGACAACAGAACTATTTAAAATTACTGAAATTAAAATAACAAATCCCACAACATATTTGATTGAAGATATGACTGGAGCGCCTATTAGAGGAGGATTCTACGAAGAAGAATTACAGAAAACAAAAAATACAGACATTTACTTAATTGAAAAAGTATTGCACAGGCGTGGAAATAAGATGTATGTTCAATGGCTGGGTCTCGATAGTAAACATAATAGTTGGATTAATAATAAAGATGTGGTTTAGTACTTTTTAATGCGCTTCATACGAATGCAACCTTGAAGAGGAGGGACGCAATATAAAAGACCGCTCAGCAACCTCGCTCTCAGTTAGTTCACCTCGCTCTTCAACATGAGTTCTCAAGATAGTGGTTATAGTTCATCAAGTTCTATTGTGATATTCGATGATTCATCAAGTGAAATCAATTATGGTGCCGAACTAGACCAAGTTTTAGCAAAATTCGAAGAAGCTGCGAAGAATGAACCATACTACTTGTTAGAAGCCTCATTTCCACTAGATAGTTACATAATTAAAGTTGGTCTATCTCCAGCTAGACAGTTTACGGCATCCGTCATTTTATGTCAACATGCCATAAAAGAAGAATTATTCGACGGTCGAAGAATTAGTATAGACAAATTTGAGTGGAGTGACATAATTAACCTATTTTCACAAAAGATGAATGATTTTTTCTATGCAGACGAGTTTGATCCTGTCGAGTTTCAGTGTGGAGACTACTGCAAGATACGACAATTGGTGTTGGATTCAATCAAGTTCCTTGTTATTGAAAAACATGGTGTGGAATACTATTTAGATGAAAATGATGTTACGCAAATTCTACAAGTACACCACAGTATAGTGACTCATCGCATATCGTTGTTGGAAAATTTAAACTTTCATGCATATTATACAAATGTTGTATATTTTTTGCAACAGAATTTTTGTACAGATACTAGTTTATGTAGTCCGTTTGAAGCTATGACTGCGTTTTGTGAAATTTCTCCAGCAGATACTTTGTTAAGCCATGCTATGAGAGAATATGTATATTATTATAAAATTAAAGTTGTAAATGACTTGAATAACTTTATTTGTTAATAAATATTATGTATTTAAACACTTGTGTTTTATTTTCGTAATATATTTACAAAAGGATAATGAAAAAATAATATTGTACAATAGTCATTTTATTAAATATTACTGAGGAAAAGTGATTGTGTCTTTTCACCAGCCATACATATTTTTAATATCCAAGTAAATGCCCTCAGCGTCTTAAAGCGATTATATTTTTGCTAAAAAATTAAGGTATATCACAATGCCCCCAGGGAAGCGTCTTAAAGGATTCTGGTATTAAATATCGTTTATCATCATAAGGACTTAGGGCCGTTTTTGTTTGCTCTATGCTGAATACTGAATGTTGATATGACCGAATACACCTTTGGTTTGTGCTTTTAATTTTGTATTCTTTTAAACAATTTTCAAAATCTTCAAATGTGATTATATTTTTGACTACATTATATTTTACACCTTTTGCTTTTTTGGTTATACCTAAATTTTGAATACCACAATCAATTTGTTCCTTGTTTAGTTTCAGTTTTAAACGTTCTCTCTCATTTTCTCTCTCTTCATCAGTTGTTTGTAATTTAAATGTATACATTTTTGATCTTAGACCAATAAAATGTGTAATAATTTTTCCATTAGCTTCATCCTTCATTAGACCGGGGATTTTTTTATTTAACCGTTCTATCATGTACGGGTTATTTTCCGAATAGTCAGATGTATCGAATTTACAGTTGTGTGCCTTTAAAACCTCCTTATATGCATCTAAACACTGTAATTCATATATAAAGCTATCTGTATCCATGTACAATAACATACAATTTTCTTCTCCCATCGTTGGAAGCATGAAGGAGTAATGAAAATCATACATACATAATTTTGATATGTCTAGGATTGCTGCACCTATATACAAAGGTTTATTAAAGCACACCACTGATTTGGTTAGTTCGATGGCCACTAGGTTTTCACTAAAGATAGTACGACTGTGAAACCGAATACTTGCAATCAAGTTTTTGGCTCCATACCTTCCATTCCAATTTTTACATATTTTTACAGTTCTATGCCTCCTTATATTCTCCATGGTCTTACCGAACACAGCATTGTTCATCATTTTATAGAGATTTTTCTCAAAACTGCTCTTAGATGCAGCCCGTAAGTTAGTATTTAACTCAATATAGGGTCGCAGCCATGCAGATTGATTAAATTTCAAAACTTTATGTATTTTAGTTAAAATTAATCCGTTGGATAAAGCCTGCTTTAAATTTCTATAATGAATAATATATTTTGACTTATTAAAAAGAGTTGGCAATAATTTTGGTAGTTTTGAACCGGGAGGAATGCGGTGTTCGGCAGCAAATGGAAAATCTTTATGTTTGTCGTGTAATTCACGTGGATACTCTAAGTCAACTTGAAAGAAATAGCCCTCCTTCGCAGCATTCGGAATTGACATAATATCAATATGACCCTTGGGAAGTTTAGTGGATTTAGATGCAACACCAAATTTGGTTACATCTTCAATCCACTTAAATCCTCCAAAAGGTAAATATTCACTCATAGCCCAACCATATAGATTATTTACATCTAAATACATGATGTACTTAGAGGGCTGTGTGGGGTCATATGTTGACATGTACTTATTGTTAGCTTCCGAAAATCGGTTACTACACACAGATATTCCGCCTCTTATGCCTTTTTCAATAAACAAAATCATATCCACATCTTTTAATAACTCTAATCTACATTTTGTATACCTTAGCATACAGTCCCATGTATAACCTGGTATGGTATAATACCACGCAGGATCTAAATGGTACGTATCCCTACATTTTTGTCTAAATTGTTCAAATACATCAGCCAGAAGCAAAATATCTGTTTTTAAGTACAAATCGCTATACTCTCCCAAATTTTTACATTCAAATGTAGACCAAACTTTCTGCGCATGAGCATACTTCTGTTCGCTAATATGTTCATCACATAATTTATTATAAAAATGACTAATTGTAGGTAAAGAAGTTTCCTCTAATTTTCCCAAACTATCAACATAATCATAGCAAAATACTCCTTTGCAAGTTAATAAGTTAAATGCATTATCATCTAAACTGTAAAATTCTTGTTTTAAAATCTTCTTCTCTGAAGTATCTAAAAGTGATGCTAATTCATCGAGTGAAGTTCCCATAAATCTCATAGTATCGATAAATCTTAGTCTAATTTTATGCTCATCTGAATGTAGAGTAAAAGAAATATATTTTTCTTTATTAATAGGAAGTAAGCTCAGGTGCCCATGTTTGCATAAATCGATAATCATGAAATGTGAGTCATATCCACTAAAATTATGAAAGGCTACTGGCACAACAAACACCTTTCTGAAGTTTAAATTGCATGCTTGGTGTGCAAATCCTCTTATCTCTCCGGTAAAATGATCATGATCTACCACAATTATATCTGTAGCTAAAAAGCGTTTCTCACAAATATGACAGGCAGTTGCCTCACTTGTACTAGGCTTTGTAACCATAGGTACAATTGATTTTATTTTAGAATTGACAAATTTGGATATTTCAGCCATTTCTTTTGCAAACCACTCCATGCAATTTTCACCTCTGTAGCTTCGAAAATATGATAAGCTGTCATCGTAAGCACATTTAAAGTAATAGCCTGCACTATAAGGTACATGCTTTTGGTATTTTGTTGTTTTGCTCAGTTTTACATTAGAATCTGTAAAATTATGTAACTGACATTCAAAATCAGCATATATAATAAAGGGAGTGGTTTGTTTGTATGTGAAATTTCTAAAAGCAACATGATCGTATTTGGGAACAGTCATTTTACATTTGTTTATGTCTCTGCAGAACTCTTCGTGCTCCGCAAGTTTATTCCCGCTGGAAAAATAATTCATGCAGCGATCACAAATATATTTTTTATTTGTGTTCTTGCTTAACTGAGAACTTACCAACCTAGACATATCTTTAATCCAGCAATAATGATATTTTATTTCAATATTTTCATCGTCACTAGGAGGAGCGTCGTAATCATTTAACTTTGGAAAATATTTATCCTGAATTAGAAGCAAATTTACATGTCTATCAAGCTTGTTTTGTGTAAGTCTAGCAGGTACTACTTCGTAAAATTGTTTTTCCTTAACTTGATTTAATTCCAAAGCATAAACATTCACTGATATAGTATTTATTTTTTCAAATTTTGTAATATGACTTAAAGGCATTGGAGCTTCCAAGTCCTCCGTTTTCAACGCAGTACTGTAATATGGATATGATGATGTAAGTTCTTTGTGTATTTTAGCTGGATAAAGAGAGCTAATAATCGCCCAATAAAAGCAATTTTGATCGTAATTTTTGATATTTATACATGCTCGACGCTTTTGAATTTGCTCAGGAAGTTTAATGTACGATGATCCGTTCCCAATTTCGACTTTATTGATGTTAACTTCTAATGAGATTACTTTAGAGAGAGCGGCACCTGAATCTTTTTCTGCAAACTCAGACATTTTTTTAAAAATTTTATCTTTGACATTTTCGCTAAACCAAATGTGTAAATCGGTTGAATAACTATCTATAATGACATTTTTAGTGCTAAAATGCATCAAATCTAAACTCTCACTGTCACCTGTCTTTTTAATAAATTCCCCCCACAAAGTAGTGTTGACTTTAAGTACTCTATTAGATTTCAAAAGAGTTTTAACTTTTTGTCTAAATACCGCAAAAGCATCATCCAAAAACGGTCCTACATCCTTATGATATAAATTTATTATAACCCCTGTCTTAATCCGGCTTGCAAAACTTGAAGCGACATTTTCCCATTTTACCCTATTACGTAATTTTGAATTAAGTCCTAGACCAACATGTCTATTAAAATTTAAAATTATTCTTCGAAAATGTTTAAAATGTCCTACGTTTGACTGTAATTTTCTAGCAGTTCCTACAGGTAATTTTTTAGCTTTAATTAAATTATTACATTTGTAAATGTGTGCATTTAATCGCTTTAACCACACTTTAGCATCAATTGAAGTAAATTTATCAAAAATTATTTTGCGTAGTCTTTTAATAGTTAATAATAGATTATCCGACTGCTTAACTATTTCCTTAATCATTTTAATATATTATATGTATGGCTTATAAAAAAAAAACAAAATCACTTACCCTCTTTTTTATTTTAAGTTTCAACGATTTTGAATTTGGCTGCTGGATGTTCGTTTCCACTGCAATGGATGAAACCTTGCTTATTTGTTGCTAAATCCACCTAAAACAATAACAATTTGCTATACTAAAATTCACTCTCTTCGAAAAAATAAAAAAATGTATTGCTAGTGCGATTTTCGAAACCGCTGTAGAAAACACAAAAAAAAAAAAGACAAAAAACATATCTAATAGGAGGCTCTCTAATAGAAATATGTTGTAAAATTTCGATGCAAAAAATGTAATTCGGAGCAAAACTCTCAATAACAACTTGCTATACTAAAATCGAAAAATAGAAAAAAAAAATGCATTGCTATTACGATTTTCGAACCTGCTGCTTAAGTATTTAAACCCTGCTTATCTTTGCTAAATCCACCTAAAACAATAACAACTTGCTATAGTAAAAATTCACTCTCTTCGAAAAAATCGAGAAAAAAAAAATGCATTGCTAGTGCGATTTTCGACCCCGCTGTAGAAAACACAAAAAAAGACAAAAAACATATCTAAGAGGAGGCTCTCTAATAGAAATATGTTGTAAAATTTCGATTCAAAAAATGTAATTCGGAGCAAAACTCTCAATAAAAACTTGCTATACTAAAATTAACTCTCTTTGAAAATAGAACAAAAAAATCGAAAAATAGAAAAAAAAAATGCATCGCTAGTGCGATTTTCGAACCCGCTGCGTATTTCACTATATTATATGCATGGTTTACAAAAAACAAAATCACTTACCCTCTTTTTTATTCTACGTTTGAACGATTTTGAATTTGACTGTTGTATGTTCGTTTCCACTGCAATGGATGAAACCTTGCTTATTTCTTGCTAAATCCACCTAAAACAATAACAATTTGCTATACTAAAATTCACTCTCTTCGAAAAAATTTAAAAAAATGCATTGCTAGTGTGATTTTCGAACCTGCTGCAGAAAACAAACAAAAAGACAAAAAACATATCTAATAGGAGGCTCTTTAATAGAAATATGTTGTAAAATTTCGATGCAAAAAATGTAATTCGAAGCAAATATCTCAATAACAACTTGCTATACTAAAATTCACTCTCTTTGAAAATAGAACGAAAAAAAAATCGAGAAATAGAAAAAAAAATGCATCGCTATTGAGATTTTCGAACTCGCTGCGTATTTTACTATATTATATGTATGGTTTACAAAAAACAACATCACTTACCCTCTTTTTTTATTCTAAGTTTCAACGATTTTGAATTTGACTGCTGGATGTTCGTTTCCACTGCAATGGATGAAACCTTGCTTATTTTTTGCTAAATCCACCTAAAACAATAACAACTTGCTATACACAACTTCACTCTCTTCGAAAAAATTTAAAAAAATGCATTGCTAGTGTGATTTTCGAACCTGCTGCAGAAAACAAACAAAAAGACAAAAAACATATCTAATAGGAGGCTCTTTAATAGAAATATGTTGTAAAATTTCGATGCAAAAAATGTAATTCGAAGCAAATATCTCAATAACAACTTGCTATACTAAAATTCACTCTCTTTGAAAATAGAACGAAAAAAAAATCGAGAAATAGAAAAAAAAAATGCATCGCTATTGAGATTTTCGAACTCGCTGCGTATTTTACTATATTATATGTATGGTTTACAAAAAACAACATCACTTACCCTCTTTTTTTATTCTAAGTTTCAACGATTTTGAATTTGACTGCTGGATGTTCGTTTCCACTGCAATGGATGAAACCTTGCTTATTTTTTGCTAAATCCACCTAAAACAATAACAACTTGCTATACACAACTTCACTCTCTTCGAAAATAAAATGAAAAAATCGAGAAAAAATGCATTTCTTGTGTGAGATTTATATAAAATATATCTAAAATAAAGGTCTCTAATAGAAAAAAATTTTGGGAAACGTTGAAAAGTGCAGAAGTAGAGGTCGCTCACCTACTCGATGGACGGATCAAATACAGAAAGCCAGTGGAAAAACATTCTCTGAATCTATGAGGGAAGCTCAGGACAGAAGCAGATGGAAAGAGATAGTTGCTCGTATTATAGGGAATCATGACACTCAGCAATGAGGATACGACTGAGAAGGAGGAGGAATAGAAAAAAGTTGCAAAATTTTAAAGCAAAAGTCTTTTAGAGTAATTCGATTAAGAAAATTATATATACACAAGTTACAAATAAGCAAACATAGATCTAATATGTATGAATAAAATCGAAATTACTAAAAATTTGGGATTCTAACCTGCTGCAACGCTACGAAGCACTAGATAAAACAGAAACCAAAAGACACATCATTTATTTTTGCTATACACAATTTCACTCTCTTTGAAGTGGTTCAAAGAATGTCAGATGATATTTCTGAGAAAGACAGAAACAAGTTGGCTAACAGGTTTATTTAGTAGAATTATGGAAGTTGGACAAAGCCAGACGAATGGAGAAGCACTGTATTTATAAAAAAGAGACAACAATGTACAAAGAGCAATATAACTATCACATATGGGCAATTGATATACGGATACGTGAAAATCAGTTCAGCTTCAGGAACAAAGAAGCAAACTCTCATATATAAGAAGCAAAAAATATCTAGAAATACTAGAAAAATAAAACAGAAAAAATGGCATATAAGGTACGAATATAAATAAAAAATCAGAATAAAGTAAAAATAGTACTCACCTTACTGCTATGTTGACTGCAATATACCAAATGTACTTAACTGCCTCGAAATCTCGAATACAATATTTTCACTACTTTTCTCGTTTTTATATCAAAGTCCAGTAATTATATTGATGGGTCTTTAATTACTGTATTTTCTCCATCAATTAGTGTGACGTATTTTTTAAATTACCTTCTAATTGCTTTGCTATTAAGCAAAGTTTCTAATATTTTTCCATATATCATTTAGCTATTAAATAAAGTTAAATAAAGTTTCTAATATATCTTTCCATATTAGCAGTGGCGTATCTACGGAGAGGTAAATTTCATTTTTCTGTGTCAATTTATTCTGTTAAATAATCATGTAGACTAATAGGACTGAAAATACTAAAACCTTTTTACATGCTGTTGTATACAAAATACTGAAATGGAAAAATACTGAAATGGAAAAATACTGAAATGGAAAAATACTGAAATGTAAAAATACTGAAATGGAAAAATACTGAAATGGAAAAATACTGAAATGGAAAAATATTGAAATGGAAAAATACTGAAATGGAATAAAAATGGCGGATTGGTGGCGCCATCTAGTGGAAAATAACTATGGTAGATTCCATCGCTGTGACGTCAGCATCTTTCTCACTCTTACTCATTGGAAAGGTACTTCTCTCTCTAACACATTGATTTCCCTATCTCTGTAGTGAGGGAAACTTTGGTTATCTACTGATATATATGTACGATTGCCGAGGATAACGAAAAATGATCGATAAACCGCTAACTGGTTAAAGAAAGTCGAATGAAAGTAAAAAATAGAAATTTTATTTCACCTTCAACTTCAATATTTATAATTTTTAAACTGTACTTATATTTTTACGCTTTTTGAAAGTAGTCTGTCATTTGTTTCTGCGTCTTTGATTGATACTTCTGAATTTTTTACATAGTTTCACATCGTCTTGGTCCTCTAGGAATTCTATAAATTCATTAAGATGACACAAGGCCACGTCGTGAGTCACTTCTTTTTTACACCCATAGTATTAGGTGAACTACGCTCTACAATAAATGCCATTAAAAATAAATCGTCATCTGGGACTGATGGCCTCACTCTTAAAATGTTTTCTGCTCTACCTGATTGCACTTTAAACCATCTTACTACCTTAATAAACAGGTCATTCGAAACTGGAGTTTTTCCAAGCTGCCTTAAGACAGCGATAATTATTCCTATACATAAAGGAGGCGATAAAGATCTTGCTTCGAATTATCGCCCTATTGCACTCCTGCCCACGTTGTCGAAGATAATTGAAAGTCTGGTAAAAAAAAGAATCTTATCTTTTCTGTTGAAATACAAATTGCTTACTCCACATCAATTTGGATTCCTGAGTGACAAATGCACGAATGATGCTATGTTCTTCCTTTTCGATCATGTTTACTCCAGTCTAAACAACCATCACTCTACAGCAACAATTTTCTGTGATTTCTCTAAAGCATTCGATTGTGTAAACCATAACATCTTGACTGACAAATTACAGCACTATGGATTTAGGGGAAATGCTCTTAAATGGCTTAAATCATATCTTAATAAAAGAAGTCAGTTTGTAAGGGTTGACACGAAGACGTCTTCTTGCATGCCATTAGAATGTGGGGTACCTCAGGGTTCAGTTCTAGGCCCTATATTGTTTCTGATATACATAAATGACATCTCTAGTCTGAACATTAAAGGTAAAATATGTCTCTTTGCAGATGATACTAGTATTACTTGGAGTAACACGGATATTATGGATCTTCGCAATACCATAGCTACAGACCTAGTCACCATTAAATCGTGGTGCGATTCGAATCTCCTGTTATTTAACGTTTCTAAAACCAAAGTTCTACCTTACAACAGTATGATGCAACCTTTAGTACTTAATAACAACAGTCTAGAGGTAGTTGAATCGGTGAAGTTCTTAGGGCTTATTGTGGATAAGTCTCTAAAATGGAACTTGCACATTGATGCCTTACACAAAAAATTAAGTTCTGCTTGTTTTGCGCTAAGATCAGTTGCTACGGAAATGAATTTGTCAACATCTAGGACCGTTTATTATGCCCTTTTTGAGTCTCATCTTCGGTACGCGCTTCCATTCTGGGGTACGTGTTGTGCGACTCAATTTGAGCGTATTTTTAAACTACAAAAGAGAGCTCTTCGTTACTCCCTGAGACTCAATAGCAGAGATCATTGCCAAGAATTCTTTAAAAAATTTAAGATATTAACTCTTCCTTCTTTGTTTGTTTTTGAATCCGTTTGTTTAATCCGCAAACATGCATCAGAAGGTCCAGAGAGACCCACTCATAACTATCCCCTTAGAAATGTGGATCATAATCTTTATCTGCCAACCCCACGGTCTGAGCTGGTTAAGTGCTCTATACTATACAATTCGAGAAAAATGTACAATCACCTGCCATCTAACATCAAATCTATTGCAGCATTTCCCGCTTTTCGCAAGACCTTGAAAGCTTATTTGCTGGAGAAAGCTTTTTATACAGTGAATGACTTTTTTATAAACGATTTGAATTCAGCAAATTGACTTGTAGGATTATTACTTTCGAGTACTTGTGTACATATTTGCAGCGGCATAGAACTTTTGATTTACTTTCCCTTTCCCCTTTCCTCGTTTGCCTTCTTTTTGCTCTGACGTTGTATACATATTGTTTGCAAAATTTTTAAATTTTTAATGTGTACTTAATAACTGTAAAATTATATTAAGTAGTATAACTCACTCCATTTACTTGGTGTCTGTTTCTGTTTTTGTTTTGTTTGTAGTTTTTTACTATTTTTTGTTTTTTATTGTATTTTTTATTTTGTATAAGCTTTGTCCACAAATTGTTAAAATTTTTTGACAATAAAGCATACCTTACTTACTTACTTACTTACTTACTCGTTCCCTAGATTTAAATCCTATTCTTTTCTTTAACACTTGCTCCTTCGTTTTCTCTTTGGCATTTTCTTAGGATATTTTCATGTTAGATGCTCATATCCAGGACGGATAGCATCGCAGTATAACTACTTTTTTAAGTTTATTGCGTCCACATTCTCTCCCTCAGAAATTGAGTTCACTAAACTTATGAAGTTAGCAATTCATCCTCAACTTCTCCAACTTCTAGCACTTTATATTTGCCAACAGTTTCCTCCATGACTTCACAGTCTTCACTTATTGAAGACAACAGATTACCATGCAGGCAGATGTTATTAATAAGTGGCTCGCTACTCCCTAATATCTTAATGTTGTTCTGAAGCTATTTTCTTGTGGCATTTTTATAATCAACTATTTTTCAATGGGAAGCAAGCCACAATTTTACCTAAAAATGATTTTATTAACAAAAGACTAAGTTTTCACTCTAATGGCATACAACATATCCCACCAGAATGAAAACAGTGGGAACCTTCTCTGGTTACACCTCCGAGGCTTCTACAATTTGCAAGCCATACGGTGGCTTGGAAATTGAAAATGGTTATTCATTTTTGATTTTATTAACGTTTCGACGCCCAAGTCGGGTGTCGTTGTCAAAATACAAAATAATACTAAATAAACAAAAATGTTGTTGCTTAGTAAAAAATTCTTCTAATAATTTATTTAATCTAACTCATTTATATCGGCAATTCAGACACGTATTATACATTTTAAAGTAGACGACTTTAAAATGATATTGCCAATATTGATGAGTTGCGTTCCTGGGATGACTTTATTAAAAGATAGTTCATTCGATTACATGAAATCAATCCCAACTCAAGAATATCCGCCACAAAAAATCATAGCATGTGATCTGTCTTTAAAAAGACAACCAAATGTAACGGTGGCACTGAAATTCTCGCGTTAGAGATTCCATAGTAAATCACGAGGGAAAACCAGGAAAAAAACCTCGTGATACTATCCCGACATCGTAAGTATTTGGGTTTACATTTAGTTTACTCTCAAAACTAATACCAAATTCTGACTTGATATTTTAAATTTTAAATAATACTAAAGTACTAAATATATACTAACTCGATATGTTACTGATTTACTAATTGTGGTATTTTCTTTCTATTGACTTCCTCCTTTAATATGGGTAACCACATCCTACTGCATTCTACCGAGGAATTTGCGACACAATTGGTTTCATTTAGCATAATTAGAGCCGCTTCTTTGATTTTTCTCTTTTTGCTATCTGCTTCTTTTAGGACTATACTTGAATCTCTCCACTGAACTCTATGTTCATTATCCCATGCGTGTTGACATATTTGAGATCTATCAAATTCTGAATTTGATAGATCTCTAACGCGAGAATTTCAGTGCCACCGTTACATTTGGTTGTCTTTTTAAAGACATATCACATGCTATGATTTTTTGTGGCGGATATTCTTGAGTTGGGATTGATTTCATGTAATCGAATGAACTATCTTTTAATAAAGTCGTCCCAGGAACGCAACTCATCAATATTGGCAATATCATTTTAAAGTCGTCTACTTTAAAATGTATAATACGTGTCTGAATTGCCGATATAAATGAGTCAGATTAAATAAATTATTAGAAGAATTTTTTACTAAGTAACAACATTTTTGTTTATTTAGTATTATTTTGTATTTTGACAACGACACCCGACTTGGGCGTCGAAACGTTAATAAAATCATTTTTAGGTAAAATTGTGGCTTATTTCCCATTTGAATATACTTGACTCTAATATCTTGTAAATCAGATCCTTTTCCAATTTTTGAATGAAGTAACAGTGTTTTGTAATTTCTTTTAGATGCAACGGCACCTTGTGCATAGGCAGAATTAACGTTGTCGTGTTTGGGGACAAAAATTTGGCAACAGACTAAAGCACATGTGTTTTAAGATGTGAACCCTTTCAATGAACATCAGAGCTTGAGGCAAATTGTTTGCCTTTACATTTAAATGGTTTTAGACTTTTGGTAAAAATTTAGCTTCAAACTACTCCTGAAATATTTTTTTTATTAATTAACCCTTTTGTTTAGTAGACGTAATCAACACATGTTCAGGAGTTGACTGTATTTGCTGTTAATTTTTCCATGATTCGTTTCGTTGTAAACGATATGATTGACTGCAAAGATAATTTGCAATGTTCGTGTCATTGCCTTCCCTTTGTTTATTCTCTCCCTTTTTTATTTTCACTATTATGTACCCTTTATCTTAAACAGTAGACCTCGATATTTGTATGTTTTTACAAATTTTTGTTCTTTCTAGGTTTAGTCAACTGTGTCTTTTCTGACTTCAGTGTTTTTCTTTTTACCTCTGCATGCCTTTTTATTACTCTATTGTGTCTTTTTTCTCACTTTAACGTTAAAGTCACCTCAAAGATTTCATTGGTGTCAAATTTTAGTAGAAATTTCCTATATACTGTTATATTTCTATTTGATATGAAAATTAAATTTTGATAATTATAAACAGAATTCAATTTAATATAAAATATTTTCAATTTTCTCAACCACGGGCATATAAATTTAGAACAACCTGTATACAACAAATTGTTATATTTAATTTTAAGAAGTGATTAAATAAGACTCAAGTGAAATCGTTAATAGGTCATTATCGTTTGTTCGCGGAAGGATCGGTCATTAGCCGATGCTAAATACGACTAAGTGGAATTAGAGAATAGGTCATTAAAATTTGTATATAGTAGAAAGTAATTTTAGAATGGGAATTAACTATTTTCTTTGAAATCCATTAAGCATATTTAGAAAGTTTAAAAATTGGTTTTGAGAAATACTGCGAATGAGAGTTGGTGGTGGAAGTTTGATTTGTGAATCTGGAAGGGATATTTAGAAAGTAGGGGAATGAATGACAAATAGAGATCAGAATGTTTTGAGCTGTCGAGAAGTGAAGTCGAGTAGTAGACGGTAGTGTACGGAGAGTGAGAAAGCCTGTGTAGTTCCGTGAGTGTGGAGTATCTATCGTAGAACGAGAGGTAGGCCAGGTTGAGAGTAAAAGAACCTCCTTGAGCCAAGAGTTCCCGGTAGCTGATTGCAGTTTCGAAAAAGGTAGAAGACGGCATCACGACAGAAGCAGGAAACGAGAGCTATACGAGCTAGTTTCAGAGGAGAACATTACTGGAAGCCAGGACGAGGTTTTGATTGCAGCCAAGGATAGCAGGAAACGGGTCTTGTGTGAAGACATTCTCAGTGCACCAGAAAAAGGTCAGTCTTATTTTTTTGGACATGAATGTATGGGTTTTTCGTAGTAAATACCACATTTAAAATTGAAGAAACATAATCAATAATATCAGAAAAGCTTCATCAAACTTAAATAGAATTGTTGCTAATAAATCATAATAGTTAAATGTTAATAAAAACTTTCAATTGGAAATCAAAAGAAAATAAGATTCCCATGTGTAAATGTTATGTTTAAGAATAATAAGATATAGCAAATATTAAGCAGTGATTGCCATTTGAATAAAATAAACAATATTTTGATTACAATTGTAACCCATATGTGTTATTATTTTACTCTTTTCTTTCCTATCCCGATTAGGAACCATTAAGAAATACTTAGAAGCCACGTATGTAAGTAATTAATTTTATAAAAAGCCCTGAGATTGAAAATATATTGATATGTGATCTGGTAAATTAATTAGATTATTAGTAATGCATTGATTAAATTAAATGACATATAAAATTATCATCTCATATCAATAATCAAGATCACATCAACTGTCGTCCAACGTGGAGGGCATTGTAAAGTATTTCTAGTGGCAAATTTGAAGGATAGAAAGAGTAAAGCCGGTATTTGAAAATTTATATGCCTGTGGTAAAAAGTGAGATACTTACATTTGATAACATAAAATTTTAGATCTCTTTAGGTACAAATTTTACATAACTGATTTAATATTTTAATTTTTACGATATTTACATTTGATATATTTATTGACAATTTATAATATTTGGGTGAGAAAAAGTCGTCTTGGTAACATACTAGTAAAATTTCATATTTGGCGGGGACAGTACTTCTTGAAAACAAATGTCTGTGACAAGAAGCCAAAGCAAAGACAACAAAAAACAAAAAGAACATTCAAATCAAGAGAATAATTCAGACCAAGAAGATATTTTAGACACGACAATCATGGCATCAGGACAGCAAGAATTATCAGGAATAGATAAACTATTACAACTGATGCAACTCCAGTCACAAAAACTGGATGACAATCAACGAAAAGTGGATCGAAAAATGGATGAAACACAACAAAAATTGGATCAAAAAATGGATGAAACACAACAAAAAATGGATGAAACACAACAAAAAGTGGATCAAAAAATGGATGAAACACAACAAAAATTGGATCAAAAAATGGATGAAACACAACAAAAAATGAAACAAGCAATAGAAGAGAACAACAAGAAAATGGAGGAACGCATAGGAAAGTATGAAAAGGAAGTAAAAGGATGTTTGACAATGATCAAGAACGATATGGGACAACAAGAGACAGAGATTAAAGAAATCAAAAGCAAAATAAAGGAAATAACGAATTGCCAGAAAAAGGAAATAGAAAATTTGGAAAATAAGTTGGAAAATGCTATTCAAGTAGACAGAGAAGAAGTGGAAAAAAGAATCACAGAAATAGAAAAACAAGTCACCGAAAACCGGACGCAACAAAATGTAGGAGAAAGAAGAGAAATGGTTATACATAGCACAGATGACGTGAAGATAAGGTTTGGCGGGGATGTAAGAAGATTACACCCAGTGCCGTTCATAAATAGCCTGAAAAAGAAAATACAACACATCGGAAATTTCGAAACAGCAAAAGAAACTATCAGAAACCATCTCAAATATGAAGCAAGCCTATGGTTCGATAGTAAAGAAGAAGAATTCGGCAATTGGCAATAATTTGAACAAAAATTTTTGAATTATTTCTGGGGAAAAGTCCAACAATTGGAAATTAACAAGGAATTGCAAAATGGGAAATACAATGATAGGATGGGTGTATCAGAAAGGACATATGCTTTGCAAATTTACAATAATGCAAAACATTTACAATATAATTACTCATCGGAACAATTAGTCGAACTGATTGCAAGACATTTCGAGGAGACGCTGGAAGACCATATCACATTGCAAAATTACAAAGACATAGATAGTTTATGCCAATTCCTACAAATAAGAGAATCACGTCTAAGAGAAAGAAGATCAAGAAGGTGGCGAGAAGATTACAGGCCCCGAGAAACACAAGATTACAGAGATAGAAATCAAAATAGGAGGGACTATACAAGACGAGATTTTAATCCCAGAAGGGAAAACGAAAATACAGACAACGGAAGAGGAAATTATGAACAAAGAAATAGGCAATGGAATGAGGACAGAAATCGAGAATACCAGAATAGAAACACCACACGCTCAAATCAAGAAAACAGAAATAATGGTAGACAAAATGAACAGGGATATCGAGAAAACCGAAACAGATCCGACAGACCAAGAGAAAATAGAAGAGAAGTAAATAATACCCAGACAGATGAATATGACGGAGAGAGACATTATGACGAAAATATAAACAACGATGAGCAACCGGCGTCTTTTCACGATGGCGCTCACTAAAAACCAAAAATCAAACAGGAATCTTTTGTCACCCCAAGGAGTTTATTAAATTGGCAGGAAACAACGAAAAGAAAAATGGAGTTAATTTAAAATTTGTGGATGGATTTATCAACGAGAAACCAATTAAAATTATGATAGACACTGGATCTGAAATAACATTGGTCAACAGAAAACTAATAGAAGAAGTTAACTTAACAAATTTAATTTATAAAATACCTAGGGTAAATTTAGTGGGCGCAAACAAACGGACATTGGCAACTATAAATGAAGGCATACGAGTAATGGTACGACTGGGTAAGAATATGTATGCACTACAATGTGTAATAATGCCAAATATGTCACATGACATGATAGTAGGAGTTGACGAATTGGCAGAAAAACATGTAGTGATAGATTTTAAAAATAATACGATGAAGCTAACAGAAAAAAAAGAAAAAGAACAGGACAAGGAACATGAGAAACAAAATACGGACGAATCAGGTAAAGAACAAACAGTGGAAATGAATTTGGCAGCGAAGCAAGGACAAAGAAAAAAAAGGAAAAGACAACATAATAGCCGACGCTCTAACACAGGATGAGGACACTGAAAATAAGGAAACAATTACTCTACAGGTGGGACTAATTAGAGTAATACAAGAAGAAGGGGTATAAGACGTAGATTAAAGTAAGGAAATATACAGGAAGTTGGTTTTGCCTCGAGAAAATTTATTTAAAAATGCAGATAAATTTTATCGAATACAAGGCGGGGATTTGTTATATTTCTATTTGATATGAAAATTAAATTTTGATAATTATAAACAGAATTCAATTTAATATAAAATATTTTCAATTTTCTCAACCACGGGCATATAAATTTAGAACAACCTGTATACAACAAATTGTTATATTTAATTTTAAGAAGTGATTAAATAAGACTCAAGTGAAATCGTTAATAGGTCATTATCGTTTGTTCGCGGAAGGATCGGTCATTAGCCGATGCTAAATACGACTAAGTGGAAATAGAGAATAGGTCATTAAAATTTGTATATAGTAGAAAGTAATTTTAGAATGGGAATTAACTATTTTCTTTGAAATCCATTAAGCATATTTAGAAAGTTTAAAAATTGGTTTTGAGAAATACTGCGAATGAGAGTTGGTGGTGGAAGTTTGATTTGTGAATCTGGAAGGGATATTTAGAAAGTAGGGGAATTAATGACAAATAGAGATCAGAATGTTTTGAGCTGTCGAGAAGTGAAGTCGAGTAGTAGACGGTAGTGTACGGAGAGTGAGAAAGCCTGTGTAGTTCCGTGAGTGTGGAGTATCTATCGTAGAACGAGAGGTAGGCCAGGTTGAGAGTAAAAGAACCTCCTTGAGCCAAGAGTTCCCGGTAGCTGATTGCAGTTTCGAAAAAGGTAGAAGACAGCATCACGACAGAAGCAGGAAACGAGAGCTATACGAGCTAGTTTCAGAGGAGAACATTACTGGAAGCCAGGACGAGGTTTTGATTGCAGCCAAGGATAGCAGGAAACGGGTCTTGTGTGAAGACATTCTCAGTGCACCAGAAAAAGGTCAGTCTCATTTTTTTGGACATGAATGTATGGGTTTTTCGTAGTAAATACCACATTTAAAATTGAAGAAACATAATCAATAATATCAGAAAAGCTTCATCAAACTTAAATAGAATTGTTGCTAATAAATCATAATAGTTAAATGTTAATAAAAACTTTCAATTGGAAATCAAAAGAAAATAAGATTCCCATGTGTAAATGTTATGTTTAAGAATAATAAGATATAGCAAATATTAAGCAGTGATTGCCATTTGAATAAAATAAACAATATTTTGATTACAATTGTAACCCATATGTGTTATTATTTTACTCTTTTCTTTCCTATCCCGATTAGGAACCATTAAGAAATACTTAGAAGCCACGTATGTAAGTAATTAATTTTATAAAAAGCCCTGAGATTGAAAATATATTGATATGTGATCTGGTAAATTAATTAGATTATTAGTAATGCATTGATTAAATTAAATGACATATAAAATTATCATCTCATATCAATAATCAAGATCACATCAATACATAATAGTTTCTTTCAACAGAATCTGATTTTGGACCGAGTACCTAGTCACTTTGATAAAACTTTCGCTGTTAAGTTCCTAATATTTAATATTTATTTCGTATTTTTTCACTTACCTGAAATATTGGTTGAAATTTATGAATTTTTACAAAGTGTAAAGTGAAAAGCCAATGAATTATTTGTTTAAATTAATAATTTTACAAAATTTCCAATGAATTATTTGTTTAAATTTATTATCCCATGTTTCATTTTTTGCCTTCAGCTCTGGTTTTTGACATCTTTATAGCATCTTATGTAGTGTTTCCGATCTTCTGTGTCTTTTGTCACTAACCATAATGTTGTGTGCTTGTTTTTTCTCTGCTTTTTCTTCTTTAAGTTCCATCTTCTATCGAAGGTTGGAAATCATCATGGCAATGCGGATCCTGTTGACTGCCGCTCTAAATAGCTCTGCACTACTGCATTCGAACCATTACCTTCAGTTCTTAAGCCAGGATGTTCTTCGTCTTCCCACATTTCGCTTTCTCTGCTACCTTTGCTCTAATATCTTCACCTCACCATTCTTTTGTATTCCTTCGATCTAGTATTTATTGTTCTCCCAAGGCCTCTATAGCCGCTTTATTTATACATTCTATTATGTCTTAAGGGACGACGAATACGCCACATTATTAAGTTTTTCAAAAGGTAGAAATTTTATTTACTTTAACCTAAACTATAACTTTATTAAGTTATAACTTCAGTATAATTTAAATTTGCTAAGAATGTTTGAAGCTTTTATCACAACCGAAATTATTTAGATCCAAAATGTTAAGATTGTATACCCATCGTTCCAGTGCAAATACTAAGTCAATTTAATTCTAATTTAAAATACAAATTTCTGAGATTAAACTTAATTAATTAGTTAAAGTTTTCTCGCACCCCGTAACCCTCCATATACCTCGTTTCGGGTTTCCGCCCCTAAACTCTTTTCCCTGTTCGGTCGCGTTCTTTGGCTCTCTTATGTCTCGGCGATTGTGAATTTGAACGGGAGCCCCGAGTACTCTTGCATATAAAGTGGCCTTTTAAACGGCGGGCTCGATTTTGCGGGCTAATGATGCAAATGGGAGTTTGATTGGAAGGTTTATTGATAAGAGAGCGACAGCCCGAAAAAAGGGGGAATCATTTTTTCTGTGAAAAGGGTTACTAAGGTGGTTATGTATAATAGATATTATACGACAATACAATATGTCTAAAATGCAAAAGCGATTTAAAAAATATTACTCAATAATCTAATTTAACATTAGTTCATTTTTGTTAAAGCAGACTTTATGTATCCAAAACTACCTTCTACCTTAATTAATTCTGAATTTACTGGAGCAAGTGTCAATTAATTTAGATGTCCCTAATCGGCTGTTATACGATAATTTTTGTAGTGTTTATAAATTTTCAATTGGGGTTAATTCAGGAGAAGTTGCTGGCCATAGAATTATTGTGATTATTTCATTCATAGAGATTCTGACCAATAGAAACCTACAAGAATAAAAATTACAGCAATCATTTTTGATAATTTCCCGTCGTCAAGTATTTTACGTCAGATGCCCTTCATCGTTACGCAAAAATACATTCAGTGACATTAATGACAATGTTTTACAAATTGTCACAGAGAACACCAAGAAACAGGTTTAGCAAATATTTAGGCGAAGATATCAATATAATATTAGTTAAAATGATTTAAAAAGATAGTTTTATTCATGAAATAATCTTACCGAATAACTCTCGAGCTCTTAAAAAATATTGATTTGTTTTGCCCTCGTGACTTTGACATAATTTCACTCCCCTTCGGGTCGTGAAATTAAAACTGTCAAAGTGTCACTCGGGATACGAATCGATAATTTTAGAGATCTCATGTAATTACTACTGATTATGTATCCTCGTAACTTGTATATAATGACGTATAGTTGTAGAGGAATAAATATGCCAACAGATAACTAGTCTATGAGAAATTTAAATGATAAGAAATATTTTAATATTATTTAATTTAAGTTAATTCCAGACATAATCAAAACAATTAATGTAAAACAAGTCTGATAATTTTAGTTTACTTTTTTATACTATTAAGGCATAGTAAAGATATTTTATTGTACCTTTGAGCTTTTGTCGCTTTTGATGCTTTTAACTCTTTACAATATATACCTAATATTTACTTAACCTATGGCTGGGCTCGCCCCATTATTAGCGTAAATGGCTAATTAGAGCATACTTTTTAATTCCAAACAACTTTTCATAATAACAATTTTCAATACTGTGAAATATAAAGGTACTTTACTCATGAGAGAAATTCATATCTTTTTACATCCCTCGTATACTATTGATAAAATTTGATATCTGATGATCGCATCCTAAGTTTTAGACCATGCAGAACTTTTTATGAAGAATAACTTTTTTTCGTAAAATTAATATTAAAAAAGTTTTCCATATGGTTCCAACTACAGGGACATCCTGTATTATAGTGCCGCATGTAGGGTGGTTGTGCGCCACTGACAAGAACTGCCGTTATCTAAGATATAAATTAAAATTGTTATATATTAAATGTTATGTATATTGAACTTAAAAAATTTCATGAATTTCAAAAATGATTTAAAGAAAATCTTATGTGACAGGTAGACTATTTTTGATTGTACATATATTCGAATTTCACTCATCAAATAAATAGTGAAAATAATACATGGGAAAACATATGTATTTTCCACTGCTGTCCATGAATGTTAGACCTGGATCCCGCGTACCAAAAAAAAGTTGTTAATAGCTTATCGGTGTCTAGTCGGACAAACTTTGATGTATCGGAACACTGGAACAGGGGAAGTTTTAATTGTGGAACAGTTTAAAAATTTGGAACGTTAATTACGAAAACATCCCATGTATTTTGTCGGACAGAACATCCAATTGATTTGTTACCCTTTCATTACACTCTCATGCAAAAATCAGACTATTACTAACCAACATGATTCTTGTCATTTGATATGTTCTTCGTGTTCCACTGATTGAAATGCTCAGTTGGTGATAAACACCAGTCTGATTTTTGCACGAGAGTTTAATGAAATGGTAACAAATCAATTGGAAGTTCTGTCCGACAAAATACATGGAACGTGTTGGTAATCTGACGTTCCAAATTTTTAAACTGTTCCACAATTAAAACTTCCCCTGTTCCAGTGTTCCCGTACATTAAAGTTTGTCCGACTAGACACCGGTAAGCTATTAACAAATTTTCAGCTTGCTATTAATCAACTTTTTTTTGGTACGCGGGATCCAGGTCTATGTGTTTTGTATATTTGTAATAAAACCTCTTTTTATTTCCTGCTATGAGCCTGCTGTTTTGTACGCTTTCAGGATAAGGTGCTATAAAAATGCTTATATGGATACTTCATCTCTAATTAATAATTTTAAGATTTTAGTATATCTTTATTTTAATTATCATTTCTTACACGGCGTTGTTTTTATTGCTCCTATAAACAAACACACGAACTATATGGTACTAAATTTATGAGACGTTTATAAGTATTAGTAATTTTATACATATCATATCCTATCAAATCTATATTTTTATTTCCAATAAAATTGGTTTAGCTTACACTTGGTTTGAAAATATTCAACCAAAAATAAAGTTTTGGTATATGTTTTGGTAAGTGTTTAATTATATTTATACAACCCTAGTCAACTCGGCATTCTGTCAAGGTTTCCAACATTTTTTGTTGATTTATGATGTCACAGGCTTTTCCATAATCCAGAAATATTCAAGCTAGTGGTTTATTGTAATCGGTATATTTTTCTATAAGATTTTTTATTACTTACCAATAGGTGATCGTTTGTTCAGTAGCTTTTTTTAAAACGCTGATAACTTTCCAGCCAAAGTTGGTTATTGCCCACAACCGTCAAGGCAAGTACATTTAAACCTCGAATTTGTTTTGAGCTGTATTTTGACATAACCTCCAACAATAACAATTGGCAGTTACACACAGCTCTTGACACATTTTTAAAAACAAAATTATTTTTTAATCTTTTCTTTGAGGACGATTTCCGAAGTGGAAGTCGAAACGGTAGTATTTTTAAGGTAATAATGTAATTTTTATTACAACTAAATTATGGCTAATCCCATATAAACAAAATTCTTCAATTTCAATATGCCACAAGACAACATTTTCAGAACTCTGCTTCTAAAAGCCGTCTCCTCTATGGGCTGATACGATGCCAATTTATTTTCTAATCGTTTTGTAATTATTTTTATAAATAGTGGGAAAATAGATATATGGGCCTTTAGTTCCTGAGGTCGATAGCATCTTCTTTTTTATGAATTAGAATAATTTCTGCGATATACTACTGAGTTACTGTTATTGCTTCCTGCAGAATATAGTGAATAGTTTGGCAAGAGCCTGTCATAATTTTCCATCTTTTTCCAGCCACTTTCAAGGCATCTGCCACAATTTGATCGCCTCCAGGGGACTTATTGTTTTTCATTTGTTGCACTGACCTAACTTCATTGAGTGTTATGTCCAGTAAAATTTCAGATCCCTGAAATGATCCTCTTTGGTAATGATCCACTTCAGATACATTGCTGCCCTTTGTATAGTTGGTTATCATAAAATGATAACTATCTACGGTGTTCATAATTTGATCTCGATCCTCAATGATTTGTTATAAGATTGACGTTCACCTATTCTAACATGTAATGCTCATTAAATAAAAATATTCGCATTCACAAAGTATTTTATAAATACCTACAATTCTTTATTTTTCTTGTTCATTGTTAGGTTTAGCATTAGATAAAATAGATCTCAATGGAGGCTGTTGTTTTGAATTTTGTTGAAATGTTGAATATAATTTCTATCCTATTTTCTTTGTTTTTAATAAATAATTATCCTTTGTCGTTTAGAACGAATGGAACAAAACAATTTAGAACGTGATCCTATAACATTCATAAGAAATAATACGAGGAAAATAACAATACATTGCATAAAAGGATTAGCAGAGCTCCAATGCTCGGTGTTAGCTATTCATCTATTATTCGAACTTTAAAAGAAAATAAAATGCATCGCTATAAAAAAATTATATCGACTCAGGAGCTTATGAACGATGATTTTGATAGTAGAACGTATGTTTGTGAGAAAATAATTGCAATGTTAGATAACAATGTGATCCGATTAAAAGGTGATTATTTTTAGTGAGACACGAGGTGACAGAACGAGTCCTAGAAGAAAAAGAATATTTTGGCTAAAGAACCTAAAATTATGAAAATTGTTTCAGACAATTACATTGATGTCAAATAAAGAAGAATAGCCACGATAAACAACACCCAAAACAACAGAACACTGATTCGATAAAGAAGACAATAATGATGACACTACACCAAAAAAAAATTAAACGTAATAATTTTCATACTTTTACTAAAGTCAGTTTTTCAGACACTTTAGTTGCTAGTTCAATGTCACAACACTTACCACCTTAATGTCACAACAAAAACACAAAAATTTCCCATCAACCATAAAATTAACTATAACTATTTTTATACCTGTGAAAAAAACAAATCGAAATGAGACTGGTGGAATAGATAAGTAGTTCTGTATACAATATTTTTTATCTAGCGCCATATCTTACATTTTAACGATTATCAATAAATAAATTTTAGACAGGCCAATCTCGGGCCCATTATTTATTACTCCTTAAACGGTTCTTGTTGTGGGGTGTTTGTAGAAACGATTATCTAGCTTTTGATTTAAAGAAAATAGTTGTTTTAAATGCCCACATTAAGTTTTAATTTGTCGGTTATAAAAAAAGGTTTTAATGCAGGTTAGGAATTGAGAGTCGGTTAAGAAGAAACGCGTATTAATGTACATTTAAATATTCAGCATTATTGTTTACGAACACAGTATTAAAAAATGTCTATTTTCTTCTATTTACATTCTATGTTTATTTTTGTTTAAAGAGAAGAGGGAAAAAACAGAGAAAGCGGGAACAAATCAATAAGTAGTTCGAAGAAATGAAAAACTTAAATAGAGAACACGAATGCGGAAAATTTTACAAACAAGTTTTTACAAAAACAAACAACACAAAAAGAAAAGTCTTCAGTTGAGAAAGGCACTCTGCCGAAACAGCTGTAGTCAGATAGTTGTAATAAATTTTGTGGAAGTATAGAAAACAAACGTTTTCAGTGTTTTATTGTTAGATAAAAAGAAAAGTGTTTCAAACAACACAAAAATTTCAAGCCAAGTTATAAAATGAACCAAGTCAATGCTCATCATGGAATTCTTTTGAACGAGAGAGTAGAAGTACCTTCTGAAAAGGTGAAAGGAACACTTTAATACTATACATAATGGAGAAAGTAGAGCTGAAATAAGAGATGATATAGAACTAGAACAGGAGTACACTTAGCTACCAACTTTAAAAGAATTAAACAAAGTAATTCATTTTCTACCCAGAAACAAGTCATCTGGAGCAGACAACAAAAATTTTAACGTCCTTTCATAAACTAGTAACACATTATAGTAAGAACACGCTTTACCAGATGATTGGAATACTGGAATTATATGCCCTATATACAAACAAGGAAACGCGCTTGACTGTTCCAACTTTAGAGGATTTCACTTCTTAAGACGGTATACAAAATTTTGTCACTGATACTTAACGAACGAATGACATAATATACTGACAATATAATAGGATCCTACTACCAAAGAGTCTCTTTGAAAAACAGATCTACCATTGATCACATGGTGCAAATGACGGAGTATGACATATACTGCCATTGCATCTTCACAGAAATAACAAGAAATGCGTTTGGAAACAATGAGGACAATTCTCTGCAATTAAAAACTTGCATTGGAACTGAGAGTAAGACCCCCCGCGCAGACTGCAGACCTTTTATCGGCCGATAGTTTAGTCGGCTTCTTAATCAGTACAGAGAGTTATGCAGATGCGCACATTACACCGATTTAGTCTCGGTTGACAAAAAAGTTTGATGGGCTTACCCATCATGGACACTACGGATAACCCAACCCGACTAAACTATCGGCCGATTAAAAGTCTGCAGTTTGCGGGGGCTTTAAGAGCTTTGAGATGCTACGTGTTTTCGATACCTACTACAATATGGACTTGAAAGCTGGACATTGAAGCAAGAACACATAATAAACTACAGTAATTAGAATTGTGGTGTTACAGAAGGATGCTTAGGACACAGAACAAAACGAATACGAAAGTATTGCGAGTAATGGGCAATAAATATGAAATAATAAACACAATAAAAATAAAAAAAACGGTTACAATATCTTGGACACGTAATGAGGGGGCAGCGATATGAAATAATGACTGATAATACAGGAAAAGATGAGAGAAGGAAGGAGTATATAAATGAAAGAGTGTGTTGTGGGGTTTAAAAATCAGTATGTTTTTTAAACCTACAATTATCTCTTGTATTTTGTGTTGGTAATATCATTCATTTGAATTTATTTAATATTGTTGAAGTTTTTGGTTGCACCCTGTATAAATGGCTCCTCTTTTTATTTATTTGCTGCGTAGAGGAGCAGTACCTAAGTAGTTTGTGCTAATGCCTGACCCCATCTGAGCAAGCATGCTAAACGCTTCAGTATATGAATGAAGGAGTTATAGGAAGAAGAAGAGTGTGTGTCATGGTTGAAAAATCTAAGGATCTGGTTTAAATGAAGTTCCATAGAACTCTTTAGAGTAACAGTAGATAGAGTAAAGATAGTGATGATGATATACATCCTCCGATTGGGAGACGGCACTTAAAGAAGAAGACGAAAGTTTAAAAACAAAAAAGTCATATACAGGGTATCAAAAATAGTGCGTTCCTTAAAGGTATATGTAGAAGGCACCATGTAGAGCAAAAAAGTCTTATAACATTTTTTCTAAATGCAACCGTTTGGCTAAAAAACCAAAATACATTTTGGTATGCAAATTGAAATCTGACAACTATGTATACAAAAATCTAAACATATACAATCACAATTCAAAAATAGCTGCAGCATTTTAGCCATAAGTATTTACATTAAACCCTGTCTTCATCCTAAACAAACAAACAAATTCTTGTTTTGTTGGATTTTCAAACATGGGGCGGTACAATTATTTTGCAGGTGTACCTGTCTGACCTACATTTGTGGTGTCAGTAAACTAAATCACAAACAGTTCTTGTACAGTGATGCCAAATTAGTTAATTTTATGAAAATAAGAGTTCGCTTATATGGCGAACAATGTAATTTTTTTTTGGAAACGGTAATGTGAACTTTAGAAAAAAATGTTATAGGACTTTTTTGTTCTACATTGTGTATTATATCCACACCTTAAAGGAACGCACTATTTTCGGGGACACCCTGTATATATATATGGAATCAACAACACTCTTGAACGAGGTCTTTACTGTGTTTCCATATTCGATTAGCAAATTTTGTGGTTCGATACCTCCACTTACTATGGTAAAGTTTCTACTATAATTTTTGCTCAATAAAAGGTCTTTCTTTTGCTACGTTTTTTATAACATCCCTTAGATACAAGTATACCGAATTACTGATTAGTACTTCTTTTCGTAACTTACTTAGTTCATTCTATTTAAAAATAAATTTTCTCTGAATACAACCTAATCATCCTCATCAATCTAATCTAAAGTAATCAAAAAAGTAATATATATGATTCGAAATGAACAGTTGTGTATCTTTCCCCATTCCTTGTCAAAGATTACGTCGAATGTGATATTGATTTCTTTTATCTAAGGGAGCGAATCTATCGCTCCACAATGTCGAAGAAAGGTTATATATAGGTTTTCCTCGAAACATCATACTGCAGGCGGAACTGATACTAGAGAAAAATGTATTACTTTTCCGCAATGTCAATACTATAACATACGAGATAATACCCTCACGATGGGCTCTAATCAAAGGGCGTCGGCATGGGGAGAATATATCTTGTTATTATTATTATATTCTTAAAAGAATATATGTAGAGGACGTGGAGTAACTGCTATGTAATGTTAATAAAGAACATGCAGATAAAAGTGATGAGATGTGATATACTTGAACTATAAAAAAACTTACAGTAAACTAAAAAACTTCTATTTTTTTTATTTTACTTTCTAAAAAAACCTGTGTTATCTTTATAAACTAATTGTCAATTTTTCTTTGTTTTAGGTGAGTTTACATCAATCAAAAAGTAAACCACTTGATACGTAAGTAATAAACAATTCTTATATTATTATACTACCAATAAAATAATTGACGCAATTTCGTAAAACAAGATACTGTTATTATTATTTTTGATCAAATTATTATGACCCAGCCAGAGACCTAAGAGGACAAATAAACAAGGCCGCTGTCTTGTCCGGATCTTTGAGAGATGTGGTCTGGAATAACCCATATATGAGAATGGACAGCAAAGTTGGAATTTATCAAACTTGCATCAGACCTGTTATGACCTATGGTATTGAATCAAGGAAAGACTCCAATAAAACCAAAAGCACGACGCGAACAGCCGAAATGAAGACACTAAGAGCAATTGTAGGGAAGACCAGAAGGGATAGAATACGATGCAACATCCTCAGGGAATAATGTGGTGTGCAAGATGTATCTAGTAAGATGGAGTAGGCAAAGACGAAGAGAATGGTTCAGTCATGTAAAAATAATGGAAGAACACAGACTACCAAGAATCGCCCTAGAAGGAAAACCAACTAGCAAGCGTCCACTGGGGCGACCACCAAAAAGATGGAGAGATAGCTGGCAGTCTACCTCTCAAGAGATACTTCAACATCGGAATTAATAGATCGACAGATCTACAACAGATTCAAGAATAAGAGAGAATTTGATTATACTTATACGCTTAATGGTTCTAAATAACTGATTCTAATGAAATATCCAGCTTTCACTTATGGCTCTATATGTGCCACCGGACGAAGTGTTATAAAAGTAGAAACAGAAACTGCAATAAAAAGTGCTAAAAATGGAACACCAACTGGGACAACGAAATTGCTACGTACTGTTAAAATGCATTAACAAATCTATAACTATATTGTTACACTATCTTAACAACATTTACATTCTTCTTTCCCTTCTTGCTTTATTAATAGGCTCATGCCTGTTTTACTTCAGTTTTTCTCCTCACCTGATGTTGTCGGACTACCTTTTCCTCGGGTGTCTTATTGCCTTCTACCGATTGGTGATCTGTGTTATGCTATTCTTAATGTTGTTCTGAAACTATTTTCTTGTGGAATTTTTATAATCAACTGTTTTCAATGGGAAATAAGCCACAATCCGATAAATATAATATATAATAACAAAATAACATAATAACAAAATACCATAGTATCACGAGGTTTTTTCCTGATTTTCCCTCGTGATTTACTATGGAAACTCTAGCGCGAGAATTTGACTGCCACCGTTGTATTTGGTTGTCTTTTTAAAGACAGATCACATGCTATGACTTTTTGTGGCGGATATTCTTGAGTTGGGTTGATTCTATGTAATCAAATGAACTATCTTTTAGTAAAGTCGTCCCAGAAACGCAACTCATCAATATTGGCAATATCATTTTAAAGTCTTCTACTTTAAAATGTATAGTACATGTCTGAATTGCCGATATAAATGAGTCAGATTAAATAAATTATTAGGAGAATTTTTTACTAAGCAACAACATTTTTGTTTAATTTAGTATTATTTTGTATTTTGAGAACGACACACGACTTGGGCGTCGAAACGTTAATAAAATCATTTTTTTGGTAAAATTGTGGCTTATTTCCCATTGAAAATAGTTGGCTATTCTTAATGTTAGATTTTCTGTCGTTCCTTCTATTATGTTGATTCGATTCCATTTTTCTTCTTTTTGTTCACAAGTTTATTTTTTATTATAAATATGTGTAATAATATATTTTACTCCATGTTTAATATATTTTACTCTATTCCCTATCTCGCTTTTATTTCCTCATTTTTTACTCAATCTCTTAGCGTATTATCTTCTGGTCAAAACCCTTGCTGTTATTCTTGCATAGATCGTTATTATTTGTTTTATAAGGTAATCACCTCCATACTTTAAGAGTTCTTTTGGAATTTGGTCTTCTAGTGATTTCTGATTTTTTAATTTATTTATACCATAGCTAGTGACTAGATTTCGAATAGGTAACTAAGTTTAGAACATATGTACGTACACAATAAGCTCGAAGGCACCGTTGCTCAGTCTGGGTAGAATTTTGGGCGGAGTGAGAAACAGGTGAGAAACGTAAGAGAAAAGATACTAAACAAGATGTGCGAAGAAAAAACAAAAAAATCCGACTAGGGTGAAACATGTTTAAACTGCAGACTACTCAAGGATATTAAGTAACATTAAATGAACTGCATTGTTTCAATATGAGATTTTAAGCAATAATTTGATTAAGTAACGGCAAAAAAAGATAGATGTACTCACATTACCTCAGATTGAGCTGTAAAATGAATCGACCCATCGTTGACCTGGTGTGAAGTCACTTTTTTATGATGAGGGTTGGAGAAGCGAGAGTTACGGGTCTGAATTTTAGAGAAAATACACCAGTCATATCTTAAACCCAAATTAATTTGGGCAATTTAACTAACAGAGGCGGTGACACAAATGTTGCAACCTCTTCCACGGCCAGTGAAATCGTAATTTCACAATTAATTTTCTAACTGCAAAATGAATAGAATAGCAAGAGTATGCCTATTTATAGGAAAATCTCCAAATAACAAAATATGTACTGTTGACTTGTTGTGTGGTCCAATATAAACTTCATGTAATAGGACAATCTCTCGCCGCTGCTTCTTGACTGATTATCTTCTATAATTATTGCTAACAAAATCTTGTTATTATCTTCTATATTTGGAAACAAAAAACAAAAGAACTACCGAGAATTTTACTAAAACCGCGTTTAGGTAAATAGCCACTTAAGGGAACAATAAGGTTCAAACAGAGCTATAGTTAGGAAAGGTAACTTATTTAGCATATATTCTCTGCGGAGACCTGACCATGCATATCAAATTTTAATATGCGAAACCGGTCGTCTAAGCTACAATAAACTAATAGGGATGTTCACTAATTTTTAAATATAGTTAACTTCAATAGATTACAAGGTATATAAAATCGTAACAATCATAAAACTGTTTAAAAATGTATATTTTTTAAGATAAATGAGTTCATAATGTTGATTTTCTTGGAGGCTAGAAAAACGGTACCCTGCAGCGAGGCTACGGTCTGTGACGTCAGCAGTCGTAACGTCTTTGATCGACGACTAGTTTTTTATACTTATTTACTCAGTGTATTTGAATGTGCGCAGTTTTTTACGTATTTAATTATTAAAAATAAAGCCAAATAAGTGGTGTTTTGTTCCTGGGTGTGTAAATACATCAAAAAACAGTTCTGACAAGATTTTTATTACCGTTCCAGCCAATTTAAAACAGAAAAAGAAATGGTTTGTTGCAGCTAGAACTTAAAATAACTAACTTAAAGAACTAACTTAATAAAATAAACATTATAGAAGTTTTCCAGAGACTTTCGGCCCTTGGTAATAATGTAATTGTTCTTTCTGCATTTACATTTTTCAAAAATACTTATTAGTTTTCTCAGGATTCGAAAAAAATTAATGAATTTAAATAGCATTGGACCAAGATTTTGCACCTACCCCCTAAAGAGTAAATGAAAAAGTTTCGGGACCTCAAATTTGTATTCCTTAAACTGGGATATTCCTAAAAACGGGATTCTAATAATACATACAGTAAAAGTAAACCTTGAAATAACTACATGTGGATGTAGGTATGACTTTATATTATATTAAAATTATTAATAATTTAGTGAAAAGATTGGTTGAAATGAAAATGTATAATACCCAAGTTCAAAAATATTTTTTACCTTGGAACAGTTGTCAACTCGAAATACGAAACAACCGAAATAAGATCTAGAGTTGAAAAGGACATAGCAACATTTAACAACATGCATGAGAAATATTTTCACCCATTGCGACATAATATCTCTCCCACTAAAAATGCGACTGCTAAAATGTTATTACTTCCGGTCTTGCTATATGGCGCAGAGGCCTGGACAATAATGGAAACATTAATGAAAAAGCTAGAGGCATTCGAGATGTGGGTGTACCCACGTATCGTCAAAATATCCTGGGCGACCCACATCGACGTACAGGTATTGCGTCGAATGGGAAAATAAAAAGAAATCTCTTTTACAATTAAGAAACGAAATCTTAAATATTTCGGTCATATCATGAGGCATGATAAATATCGTATACTCCAACTGATAACGCAAGGTAAAATAGAGAGCAAACGCGGACCCGGAAGAAAAGACCTTCATGACTTAAAAACTTACGCCAATGATTTGGACAAAAATCGATCGAGTTATTCAGAAACGCCTCAAATGAAATTAAAATTGCCATGATGATAGCCAACGTCCACAACGGACAAGGCACATGAAGAAGAATAAAAATATTTTTAATACACCTAACCAAGGTAAAGTAATAACCAGCCGATGTATGTATACAATATGCATGCGTACAATGCATGCATACAACTTTCTTTATTTTTTTTTGTGGAGTATTAAGCATTTATTTTTTTAGCTTAAAGAAGACATGGAAAATTATATGGAATATACACTCAGTAAAGCTGTGGTAGATTTATTTTTTTACAAGATGCCAATAAATCATACACCATTGTTACATCTACACTACAGTCGGTAGTTTATACGAATCGGCTTTCTGAAAACCTTCTTCCATTTTATTTGTTTATTTTTGTAAAACCCAAAATATGTCCTTACAAACAGTCTATCCACTTTAAACTAAACACATTCACTATAAAACTCTACTTTAACCCTGATAAAACAAGAAGAGAACAAAATAAAATGACCTGAAACGTCAAACAGGTAAACAGTATTAACACTATGGGAATGGCGCGCGCTTGGGGTATGCAACTAGTGACGTCAGGCCAATAGAGAAGCGTTCTTGAAATTTAAAATAATGCTAGATTTCTAATAAAGCTTTTTTATGGAAAGGCTTTTTCAATTTTGTTGAAATTTTGGACAATTATTCCTAGGGTGTTTCTTAATCGTTTTACATGTTTGAAATGACTTTTTAATTTTTTGTGAACATCCCTATTGTGAGTAAGTCCGTTGTTAATTTCTTTTACCTAATAATAATAATAATAATAATAATATAGAGTTTTATAATATAGAGTTTGTTCAGCGAAAAGTACGAACACACCTCACAAAGGCACAAAAACACCATCCTAAAAGTGCAGTAGAAAGAACGACATTACCACGGAATCTAGGAGGAAGAGGGCTTATGGATATAGGTGAGCAATTAGACAAACAAATTGCTAATCTAAGATCTTATTTTCAGATGAAAGCTGAGACATCTACTCTACATCGCGCTATTTGCGCAGTAGATGACACAACACCGATCAAACTGAGGGAACCAGAAATGCGCATAAACCACCTCACTAAAGACGAAAAAATGCGCACCTGGATGGGTAAACCTCTGCACGGGCGACATCCCAATGAGGTCAGCCAAGACTATGTCGACAATACAGCGTCGAACTATTGGTTGACATCAGGAAAGATGTTCCCTGAAACGGAGGGTTCATTACTGGCCATTCAGGATCAGGCTATACCAACCAGAAATTACCTGAAATATATCATCAAAGACCCTCAGGTTCAAAACGACAGATGCCGATATGGATGTCAAGCCCAAGAAACCATCCAACATCTTACAGGGGGCTGCCAGGCATTTGCTGCAACTGAATACAAGGAACGGCATGACGCAGTGGGAAAAATCCTTCATCAAGAGATAGCTATCAAGCTGGGACTTCTCCAAACGGACCATCTCCCGTATTATTAATACGTCCCCGAGAGTATGCTTGAGGATGGCAACTACAAGCTATACTGGGACCGCACTGTGCTCACAGACCAAACAGTGGCACATAATAGACCAGATCTCGTACTAGTTAATAAATTAACAAGACAAACAACACTAATTGATGTGGCGATACCTAACAACAATAATCTACGTAGTAAATTTACTGAAAAGATCGCCAAGTACAGAGATCTGGAAATTCAAATACGAAGGCAATGGAGAATGCAAAGTACCCAGACGATACCGATTATTATGTCTACTACTGGAGTCATTCCGAAGACCCTCCTCGAAAGCATAAAAAAGCTGGGTCTAAATGAACACCTTTATAAGACCATGCAGAAAGCTGTACTACTCGCGACGGCCAGATGCGTACGAAAATTTCTGGGAGAAACTCCAGCATACCAAGTCACCTAGGGCTCGATAACACGGAAAGAGTCCCACCAGAGCTCAATCCTTTTGATACCGTAGGTATCTGGGATGAGTCAATTTTCCCCTTAGAGGGAGTGTGAGCCGTATGGCTAAGTCTGGATATAGAGTTTATTTGTAGCAACTAATACATAATAAATAAACCCAGTTTCTCACTGAAGTTGTTAGTCAAAATAGACTACAACTTGTGCGTGAGGGTTAAATTTTGATTAAGCGTATTAAATAACATTAATTTATCTTATAGGTTAACAAAAAACGGAATCAAATATAGTCTTTTTCGATCATCTTACTTCAATTTTTGGGCTCCTCTTCTCACCTAATTCAGTTACTGTTAAATTTTGTTTATGGGACCTCCGAAAATCTCTCATAATATTAAAGAAAGGGTTGCAAAAAATTTCTGATGGGATTCTTCTGACGAACTTCGTTTTCTGTAAGAATTATAATTACTTTTTGAAGGTGTTTTATCCATTTTTACCATAATTTTCACAATTTAAACATTTGTAAGTGACATTTGTAATAAATCAATTTTGACATATTATTAATTGAAATGAACTCAAATTTGCAACCCATTCATCAACTTAAGTAAGAGTTTCCAAGCGAATTATATACGAATTTTAGCACACTCTTCCATAAATTCAAAGATTTCGTATCATTGGAAGACATCGCCGCCCCTGGCCCAACTTAGTATACTTACTATTGATTTATGACGTCGAATGATTCATGTCTACTTTCGCACTTTCGGAGGGGTAGTAAGTTCGGATGAGAAAAGTTCGACGAAAATTACCTTTTCGGGCGCTAATATCCTGAAGCATTTTGTCTTTTGTCGAAAGATAATGTGTTCGATATAATTGGCAGGAAATCGTTCCCGTGGAAGAAGATGATCGAACGGTTTACTCAAGCATTCATAATTGTTACTATCAGACGTAGACGATCATTCTTTATTCGCACAATAGAGTTTACAGTATCATTACGTGCAGGAATTACCCTATATCCGGTTAATGGACTGGTAAATTTTATAACTTAATAATCTCAACCTACTTTTTATCGTTCTCGTTTACTTTTTAATCTTAATTTTAGAATTTTTCTAGTTAAAAAAGTATACTTGAATATTTGGTAGGATTCATTGAACGTAGGAAGCAGATACAGCGACTTTTGAAAATAAGAACACCCTATGAGAAACCTCCAGAAGAGATTCTAAACGACTCAACTCACGAGAAAGAGAAAAACTTATAAAGTCGCTGTTCGAAATCGCGTCGAACATTTTGAAAGATTTCAAGTACATTCATGCACTATTCGTCGTCTTAGTTCTTTCAATGATATGAAGCAAAAATTTATTATAACTAAATCTTGCTCTTTTAATAACCAAAAAAAGAAGTCCAGGGTAGTTAAATCAGGGATTTTGCAGGCCGTTCAATAAAACTTCAAATCTTCGCCAAATCTATTTTATAATATAATTATAACTGCAAATTTTTTCAATTCCTGTTATTGCGTTATTAACGAATAAAATACCGCGGGCAGATGATACAACAACGACACAACTGTAACTATGTGCTGAGATACTAGAGGGTAGTTCTGTCGTTATTGAAATATGCACCATTTTAAACCTTGTTTCAAAAAACAATGACACACGCGTCAGTTTTCTTTGTCCAACAACGACGTAAGTGTATTTATGTGCTATTAGATTGAAAACTTAGTCTTTTGCTAGCAGTTGCCGCTGCTATCCATGCCATTTCGTTCGTTGCAATCCGTGACTGCACGCCGGGGTTTGTCCTAGTTGGGTCAGAGAGAGAGAGCAGCATATGTGCCTCCTGATGAGAGACTAATAAGTTTCGAAACCGGTAGAGGTGCTTGCTGCACTCTCTGATTGAACTGGAATAATGATAAGGCTGTGGTTTCGTGTTGCAACGAAATTGAAAATGGTTATTAATTTTTGATAAGTGTATTTTATGTCATTGTTTGACTAATTTTTTATATCATTTAATGTCTCTTTACACCGTTGCTGAACTATTAATTTTTGTTCTTAATCCAGCATGGCTGTTCTTAACGGTATTGCTGATCGAAAGATTATTAGTTCAATTTAATATGGTCTTAGGTTTCTCCATGGTAAAGAAAAATTTTAAGATGAACAGTGGGGCAACTGTAGATAGGGTTGAAAATAGAGGATTAAATTAAGATAATGCAATTCGAACCAATAGGGATGAAAATAAAAGCAAGTAAGGGTAAACGCCATACCGATGCTACTGCACGGTTACTCTTCATTTAATCACTATTTTCGCTCCCCTGAACAATTTTACTTTTTGCAGTAACGTCAATGTTCTTCCGTAATGGTGATAGGTACACTAAGAGGTGCGCAGTCTTGTTGGAAAAACAAATCATCTTCGGAGTACCTGTTATCAATGTAGATTATATCGATCAAAAGAGAATCAACTGTGTCCTCTAATAATAATCTAGATATGCTTATTGGATCAAATTTTATTTCAAAGTGAATAGTCCAAAAATACCCGTCCCGAGTCCCGTAAATTATTTCCCATACATTTAATTTCCATTTCTGCTGTGTATGTTTTTCGTGGAAAGCCCTAGGATTTTCATCATCCCAATAACGGCAATAGTGTCGATTTACAGTACCATTTAAAAAAAAACCTGGTTTGAGTTTTCAAACTATGTTGTTAGAGATTTACCCGTTATCATCAAGACATTCACGATATACTGAAATTTTATCAAAGGTAATACCACGAGTCCTCTAAATTTTATCGATAAATTTTTTTGTTTTCACGAAAACTTCTTTATTTGGTAAAATTACGAAAACAAACCGAATGATAAAATCACGAGTCCGAAGGACGAGTGATTTTATCCATTTCGGTTTGTTTGAGTGATTTTACCCTAAATAAAGAAGTTTAAGTATGAAAACGAAAAAATTTATCAAGCAAAATTTAGAGGACGAGTGGTATTTGAAAAGATTATTTTGTGAACCAATATGTATTATTAGTAAATACGGGCATCTGTGAAATATTTTTAAGACAACTAGGATCAAGGTCTTAAGTAGGTTATAGATTATAGTTATAGGTATGTACGTATTATGTGAAATTTAGGGTACCTTAAGTTTTATCAGGGAAGAGACTGTTTTATCAAGGAAGAGGCTGTTTTATCAGTAGTACACTCAATGATTGGCTAGAACGACGCGTGGTGATTGGCTCAAAAAAGCAAAAACGTCAGAATTTGACAGGTGAAATAAATAATCAAAGGTAATACCACGAGACCTCTAAATTTTATCGATAAATTTTTTTGTTTTCACGAAAACTTCTTTATTCGGTAAAATTACGAAAACAAACCGAATGATTAAATCACGAGTCCGAAGGACGAGTGATTTTATCCATTTCGGTTTGTTTGAGTGATTTTTCCCTAAATAAAGAAGTTTAAGTATGAAAACGAAAAAATTTATCAAGCAAAATTTAGAGGACGAGTGGTATTTGAAAAGATTATTTTGTGAACCAATATGTATTATTAGTAAATACGGGCATCTGTGAAATATTTTTAAGACAACTAGGATCAATATCTTAAGTAGGTTATAGATAAATTATTTTATAATTTAAAAATGAACCAATTTATTCATTATATTGTTAATACATAAAAAACTGTTTAAATCGAAAATGAACAATTATTAAAAACACAACTTTTATAACTAATATGAGATTTTCCAATGTCGTTCGTAACGTCTAATCTGTCGTCACTTTCAGTATCATTAATTACAGTTGCAGTTGATGTACTGGCAATGCACTCAGTTGTAGTAGTTGTTCTAAGTTTATTAATAATATTTTTATGATGTTCTTCATTAACTTGTAAATAAGGTTTTAACGAAGAAGCTGTGGCATGTCCAGTTAATTTTATTGCCTCCTGTTCTTGAATTCCTGCCTTAACAAGATGAGATACTACACTGGATCGGCTTGAATGATTTGTTATTTTTCGGTTTTGTGTGTCCAATCCGCATTTTTTGCAGAGTTCTTCAACCATTTAGCCATTTCATTTGGTCCAATGGGAGTATTTTTATACCATATTCCATTACCTGTTTGCCAGTATGGATTTGGGGTAAGGAAAAATCTATCGCTGGTAATATTTTTACCACGCTTCTCCATGATTTTTTTATATAGTCTTATTGGGCACCTTTCTGGATCTTTAATGTTTGGTGTCAGCCATTTTGAATCCGAACACTTTTTTTGACCACCTTGGCATGTTTTGGTAAAAATTGGATTATATTCAATCCTTCCTATTTCTTTGCCGGCATTATTTATTTCATATTTGAAATAATCAATTCTACAATGAACACCCTCACCACCGCGCCATGCTAACTCGTAAGAGACAACATGAAAAAATTTCATCTCTAATCCTAGCGGATTATTTTCATCGCACGAGTCTATAATACTCAAATTATCTTTTTCATCCAGCGCTATAGCACTTTGTTTTCTTTTTTCGGGACGACTTTGTAACTCTTTCCTTTTTGCATTTCTCACGTCTCTTGCCTTCTTAAATTCAATGTCGATAAACGGGTTAAAACTTATATTAAACTCTGAAAAATATTTTTCTTAAATCATTTTGGCTGTTACTTTCCAAATAGTTTTAACAGAGTATTCCTTGTAATCTTCACCATTCATTTTCTTCATATTCATTCCCCAATCTTCAAGAACTTTTGCAATTTCTTGAATACTTGTATTATCATTCAACTGATAGTTCCTTACTGTACAAAATTGCTCAAATTATGTCCAAACAGACCTTTTTGTCTTAATTGTATTTTCAGGGGTATTATTTTTTAACAAATCTTTAATTTGTTCATGATTATTGTGACCAAATCTAACGCTAACGTCCATTTTGTTTAAATTAAATTATGACGATGTTAAATCGCGAAAATTTAAATCGGTCAAAATTGCGCGGCCTACTCATAGAGGTATATATTAACATAGAGGGAGCCTACCTTCCGCGCTTCCTGACGACAAGATCTCAGGGACTGGTTTGCTGCATCTCCTTCTAACACATTGTATCGAGAATCTATAATGACATTCAGTGTGAATATAGGCACGGAAGAGGAGGACAACTGTAGCAGCTTTACTATGCGTAAGAGTGAAACAGCACTAATCCAAATAAAAAAGATGGTGTCGTCACTTCGCTCTGAATGACACTCTCTCTATGCTAATATTTAACTCTATGGGCCTACTTGCTTCGTGGTCTTACCCAGCTACGCTGGGTGAGTTCACCACAGTGCAGTGGTGTAATTGGTTTTGCCTAACCCCCAGGTGAATGCATTTTATTTAATTATTATTCACCCGTGTTTTTGTAATAATAAAATAGGAGAATGTAATTTTAGAACTATTTTACTAATTCTACTAATATAATGTGTATTTTGAAAGTAACTATTGTTCCAAAATATTACGTTGTAAATATTCGAATCCTTTTATGTGATAACACTCACGTTTATGAAAAGTTTAGAAATATTTATTTTGAAAATAAAAACTGTAGAAAATCTGAGTATATCGTGGTTAGTGTTTTTAAAATATCTATGTACCAGGGCTGTTCATAAATTAAGTTAGTAAACACAGGTATGTACACTTCGCGTCAAAAAAAACTGGTACAAGTCTTATAACCGAAAATCGTGTTTTTCTAGTTGTGTAAATTGGTCTTGTCACATATGTCATCCTTATTTCTAGGCAACGTTGCCAGTTCAACTAAGATATTATATCAAACCAGGTAAAAGCAGGGCTGTGCGGCAGACCGCAAGTTTTTAGTAGGTTTACTAAAAATTAAAACAACATCGAGCATTCTCGATTAGTCAGTCACATTTATTTAAACATGCATCCTAAATCCTCTTCCTCTTATTAATTTTGTAATGTTCCATCATCTCAATTAAGTACCCATAAATTAATTCGTGTTCTATTATAATTTATGACAGATATGACATGAATGACAGATAATAACTCTAGACATGACATTAAATTATTATGTTTCATTTAAAATAGAGAAATGTGAAGGGTTTCTCGTAAAGTTGTGGGATACTAATAAATAAAACACACTGAAAAAATTAAAATTTGAAATTAATACAAAATGAATAACTTTTACAGTGAACAATTGTGAAACTTAAATATTATGTATTACAATAAAATTCGAAACTGCTGAAATATTAAGCACATAGGTGGAAACTGTCGCCTGTCAAAATGTTCAATGTGTTTTATTAAATGTATTAATTTTTTTTTTCGAATCATGAGAAATATAATAAGAATTTTTCACAGAAATACGCCAAAGTTAGGCCACACACATTACCATAATGTGTATCGGTTGCGTTCCGTCACAGTGAAGTTATTATAAATATTGACAATTTGAACTGTCAAAATTTTTATTTTATCATTTCTTGTTTAAAAAAATAATAAAATTGATAAGATAGCCTCAGTTGAGGAGAAAGTAATAATAATAAAGATGTTTTATTCAGTCAATAGTGTGCTAACAATAAGGTAAATAATAACGTGGGCCTAACTTTTACACACATGCCTACTGTGGCAAATGTAGGTATTTTTCAAAATGTTGGAATGTGTTTAAATCCTAGAACAATTTTAGCTTTTGTTTTTAATACAGATTTTAATCCCATACAAATAGCTTCTCATGATTTTTGTTGTAAAATGATTAGGGAAGCAGGAATTTAACAGTTTAGAATTTTACATTGAGTTACCTATGGCCCGTTTTACGATTCACCACCATGGTTTTTGAACGTTATTTTTGTATTTAGATTTAGTGCAATTCCATTATCTGTGCTGGCAACAACGCCGTGATTCACGAGCCATTGTGTCCAGTCTGAACACAGGTTTACATTGGGAAAAAAAAGTGTACCAGTTTTTTTTGACGCGAGGTGTACGTATTATGTGAAATTTAGAGTACCTTAAGTTTTATCAGGGAAGAGACTGTTTTATCAAGGAAGAGGCTGTTTTATCATTATTACACTCAATGATTGGCTAGAACTACGCGTGGTGATTGGCTGAAAAAGCAAAAACGTCAGAATTTGACAGGTGAAAAAAATAATCTATAATATCTATCCTCTAATATAATCTTCAGTATTTCCTATGCATAAGAGTTAAATGGAATTTGACGTTTATTTTGTCAATTGTCGCTTGTATACAGAAGAAGGCTTAATATATTATTTTCTTTCTGAATATTAACAATCATAAACACTTAATTTGGGTCTTTTGATTTCCCAGGGACAACGCTAAAACCACATTTAGCGAATATTCACTCCGCAAATACAATTAAGGCTTTAAAAAAGGTCAAGATTCATTCGAATAATAATACAGTCTTACAAAACAATATTCCAAACTTTCAACAACCAAAGTAATTGCTTTGGAAGAGGGAGTCTAGATCCGTTTCCATTATTTCCTTTTGTGTTGGCGGGTTCGCACTATACTCATGCCCTTTCCATTTCACAACAATACAGGGCCGCATTCTGTTGCTCGAAATTGGCTAACCTTTCCCGAAAAAGATCGAGGAGGGCTAAATTAGGGTTTGAAGTTGGGTAAAATAACATGCCACACGAAATTTAGCTTTTTTGTTGCTATAATAAACGTTTTAGCTTTTAAAAGCTGCTGTGAGAGACAAAAACTAAATTATAAAATAATTAAAATAAAATAATAATAAACAAATAAAATAATTTTTGCTAAAAGTTCCTAATTTTCTGCCAAAAAAGTTTTCTATGATACTTTACACTGTTTGTAATTATTACATCATAGTGGGAATTCATATCAAAATAAAATACCTAAATTGGTAAGTTGAACCTACAGTGCTTAGACTCTTAGACAAAGCGCATGTTACTTGTAGCAATTAAGTTCTTGTTTTGTTCGTTCTATTTAATTTCAATAATAATCAACTATCATTATTCTTTCTGATTTCCAATTCCTGCAACAATTTTCTCTTATTGATGTGTATTATACATCCTACCTGTTGCAATTTATTTTTCATCAACTCCACTGTATAACATCAAATGTCAATTTTCTAGTTCTATTTCTCTTTTGCCTATCTTTTTCGTTTTGGTGAAAGCTAGGATATCTAAATTTGCCTTTTCGAACTCCATTTTTATTTTTTTTTCTCTCTTTAGTGTGTAATTTTTCCATATCTCAGATGCCAAACTTCATAACAGTTTTGGTTTTCCTATTTTATTCTCGCTTTATTTTTTTTCTTTCCGCTTTTCCTGTCTCTCTCTTTCCTCTCATGTTAGGCTCTACTCATTGGTGATAGTTCGTTTTCATAGGTTGTTCGTTGTTTTCATCTTTGCTTTGTACAGTTTGTTAATCAGTTTTTTGGGTGTGGGTATTCATCGCGTATATTTTATGACTCCTCGAGAAGTTAGTTCATCCCTCTTTTTATTCCATTTTAAGAGGTAGTTATTGCGCATTTTTTGACATACAAATAAGAATATTGTATTCATCATTGGCGCGCATACGCGTAATGGTCTGCATTTTTTTAAAGAAAAAAATGGTATGCCACAGATATTTCCAATTAAAAATTGTTTTTAAATTCCACGCTCAATTTATAATTAAAAATCTCTCTTATTTATTTTCATATGGTGCACCGTTTTTATGCAAAAAATAAACATCTTAACGCGTATTTTTATTCCTTTAATACATTCTCAAGAACTATCTAATACAATAATACTAAACTAGAACAATAACAAAAAATAACAGTAGTAAAATTTAAACTAGGTTCAAAGCCATAACAAATGTTCAAAATGACCTCCGTCAGAGGTGACAGAAGAATTTTATATTCATTTATGACGCGCGTACTAGTCTAGTCGCAACATAGGGGGTCCCGTACCACCATTTGATGGTGGTATTATAAGTTTTTTGGGTCATTGAATCCAATGGAAGTGGTCTGGAAGCCCAAATGTGGTGCGTTTAATTGTTATTAACAAATTAGGTGTTTTCAGGAATTATTAGAAGCCCTCTAAATAAATTGGTAGTGTTAAGGTCTTCTCTGGTATATTTTTGGTCGCTGAATCGAATGCGACTAGTCGCGATTACTCAAAATGTGTTCTTATTTTATTGATAACAAAATAATTGTTTATTCGCCGAAAAGCTCAAAATGCCTTATCTACAGCAAGTTTGTCTTTTTCATAGTATTTTTATAAGCTAAATCGATTGTCACTAGTCGTGATAGCTTAAACCACGTTTCGACTTTGTTATTAATAAATTATTGCAAAAATAACGGTTTATATATAGTACGTTTACTCACGGTTTTTTCTCTAAATTTTAAAAACCATTTGGAATGACATGAAATTTTGCACGCACGTAGCTAACATGTCAAACAAAACAAGTGATATTGTACCGATGTGTGCTTTTACCCTGGGGGTGAGTTTCACCCCGTTTCGGCGGTGAAAATAGAAACCTTTAAAATATGCCCGGAATTGTTTATTTTTGAAAAAAATAATACTAACTACATAATAGGTGACCACTATTTGGCGCCTAGACTATATTACTTAAACATAAATTATATTAGTTGTACATATTGTCTGTCTTTTGAAGAAGTTTAATTCTTATAAAATCCAGAAATACGTCTCTGATTTAGACACGTCGCGCGTCGGGGTGAAAAGAAGTGCCTTACGTCGATCATTCACAAGTTTTGTATTGTGTACAGCAGCAAAGTTCACCCCCGAAACAACGGTCCTTCGGAATTGTAGAAGGTGGGGTGTCTCGCTACGATGCTCGTAGATTAATATTTCAGTATTGAATATGATCTCTTGACAAATATTGTCCCTTTGTAGTCGTTTATGGGATTGTTGGTGAAATGGAGAGACAGTGGGTTATTTATTGACCTTTGTGAAAATGGAAAGTATGGAGAGAAGAATGGCTTCGATTTGTCTAAACTGAAAAAGCAATCTTGTAATGGATTGAAATATTTTTTTAAGTTTTAGACAAGACTTTCTGTACGGCTGCTCCGTTTTTGCATGTTTTTGGTTATTTTGGTTATAAATTCAACTTAAAAGGCTTTTAGTGAAATATTATATAGATGCGCGGAGTTTAGGTATAAAGTTTATCGACTCTGGTGTGTCACAAGTAGAAATCTTGGGGAAATTAGACCGCAGAATAAGGACTCATGAAGACTTCACGTCTGAAGCTTAAGATATGGCTAGAGTCTGGAAACTGGTGTTAATCTTTAGGAACGATATAGAGTATAGAGGCTAAGATATTTAGGTCAATTTTTTGTAATTCCTGAATTACGGCTGTCGTCGCCTCGCCATACCCAGCTTTCAACTTTTTCTATCGTAACACATATCTTCATCTAATTGCCTCGAATCCATTGCCTCCTGAATATTGTCCCTCCAGCTTCTCCGTGGTCGTCCTCTTTTTCTTTTCTCCGGTGGGATCCACTCTAATATTTTTCTCGGCCAGCGAGTCTCATTCATTCTTTTAACGTGACCGAACCATGACAGCTGTCTCCTTTCAATATCGTCTATTATAGTTTTTTCCACCTTCATACAAGGTGTCCCAAAAGTAGTGGAACGGTCGAATATTTCGCGAACTAAACGTCGGATCGAAAAACTGAAAAATACGTGTTCAATCATTTTCAAAAATCTATCCAATGATACCAAACACCAACCCCCACTACACCCCCTGGAGGTGGGGTGGAGGGTAACTTTAAAATCTCAAATGGAAACCCCCAGTTTTTCTTGCAGATTTTAATTCGTTCGTAAAAGTAAGCAACTTTCATTCAAGACATTTTTTCGAACTGTGGATAGATGGCGCTATAATTGGGAAAAACAATTTATCCTGATACCATAGGTAAATTATAGAAACGGTCTAATATCTCACGAAATACACTTCCAAATGAGAAACTAAAAATAAGATTTTTAATATTTTTCGAAAACCTTTCGAATAATACCAAACGTGACCCTCCAACCCACCCCCTGGAGGTGGGGTGGGGGGTAACTTTAAAATCTTACATACAACCCCCACTTTTTATTACAGATTCGGATCCGTCATGAAAAATTAAGAAACATTTATTTGAAACATTTTTTAGAATTGTTAATAGATGGCGCTTTAATTGGAAAAATACGATTTATTAGCGCCATCTATCAGAAATTTTAAAAAATGTTTCGAATAAATGTTGCTTAATTTTTTGTGACAAATCCGAACCTGCGATAAAAAGTGGGGGTTGCTATTTAAGATTTTAAAGTTACCCCCCACCCCACCTCCAGGGGGTGGGTTGAAGGGTCATGTTTGGTGTTATTCGATAGGTTTTCGAACAAGATTAAAAATCTGTTTTTTGGTTTCTTATTTGGAAGTGTATGTCGTGAGATATTAGACCGTTTCTATAATTTTACCTATGGTATCAGGATAAATCGTTTTCCCCAATTATAGCGCCATCTATCCACAATTCGAAAAAATGTCTTAAATAAAAGTTGCCTACTTTTACATAACGAATCCAAATTTGCAAGAAAAACTGGGAGTTTCCACTTAAGATTTTAAAGTTACCCCCCACCCCACCTCCATGGGGTGTAGAGGGGATTGGTGTTTGGTGTCATTGGATAGATTTTTGAAAATTATTAAACACGTATTTTTCAGTTTTTCGATCGGATGTTTAGTTGGCGAAATATTCGACCGTTCCGCTACTTTTGGGATACCCTATATAATGTTCTCTAATTGTTTCATTTCTTACATGTTCTAATCTTGAGACCTGACAACTTCTCCTCAAAAAGTCCATTTCTGTACTAAGTAGCTTCTTTTTATTTCTTGCACTTATGTTCCAAACTTCTGCACCGTAGATTGTAGCGCTCTTCATTATACTTTCATATATTCTTCTCTTTGTTTCCTTCCTGATATCTTTGTCCCATAAAATTGAATTGAGGGATCTAGTGATGCTTCTACCTTTATTGATTCTGTGTTGTATTTCATCTTTACTATTTCCTCGTTTGTTAAATATAGCTCCCAAATATTTGCATTGTTTCACACCAACAATATGCTTTTGTTCCAATGGTAGGTTTTCAATGTCTTCGTTTCCCACTATGAAGTATTCTGACTTGTCCATATTTATTACTAATCCTGCCTGTTGGTAATGTTCATTTAGCTTCCGTATCATATAGCTTAAGTCATCTTGATCTTGGGCTATAACAAATTGGTCGTCCGCAAAGTATAATGTAAATAGGGAGTCGTCTCCCACTTTCAGTCCCATCGGTTTTACTGCTTTTGTCCACCTCTGTAAGGATTGGTCAAGATATATTTTAAAGAGAGTGGGAGATAGACAACATCCTTGTCGGAGGTCTTTTGAAGTATTATTGCCTCAGTGAAATTTTTGCCGTTTTTGATTCTGGTGTTAGTGGTCTCATATAACATTTTAGTTGCTTGTATGAGTTTTCCATCGATACCGATGTCTTTCATTGACTTCCATAGTTTTATTATGAGGACACTATCATAGGCTTTTTCTAGGTCGATAAGAGCGATGTGGGTTTCCTGATTTCTCTGTATTCTTTTTTCTAGTACTATTTTTAAAGTGTAGAGATTGACTACCGTTGAACGTCCCGCACGAAAACCAGCTTGTTCTTCAGCTTGCTTTCCTTGAATTTCTCGTTCTATTTCATTTCTTAATATCCTGGAGTATAATCTTCCAATGGTGCTAATGACTGCGATTCCCCTATAGTTTTTGGGGATGTTTTTAGATCCCTTCTTATGTATGGGAGTAATATGTGATGTTAGCCATTCATCTGGTACTTTTTCTCCATTTAGACATCTTTCGAAAAGTTTTTGAAGTTATACTTCTTTACGCGCGATATGAGGTGATGTGAATTTCTATATGTTAAAACCTACAATCCGGGCGCATGCGCATTATAACTTTGTTCTGATTGGATGTTCAAATGACATGTCAAAAATTATCCAATATGGCTGCTGTAGCACAGCTGTGGTGTGGACGGTTGACGGTTTGGTTATGTATGGTTGTTGCGTTTTAAAATTTGTGGGAAGAGAAACAACAAACAAAGGTTAGTTAATAGTTATACTGTCTTTTTGAAGTTATACTGCTTTAGGCGTTATTTCATTGAGTAGAGTTGCACAAGTTTGACTTGAATGTTTGAACTTGACTTGAGTTTGACTTAATTTCAAGTCAAACTCAAGTCAATCCTTCCGACAAATAATTCAAGTCAAGTCAAACTGGTCAATCGTACAGGTTTGAAAATTCAAACTGTTTGTCAAACTAGTTTGAAAAAGTTTGAAAAATAATTGATAAACGCCTCTGTTAATAAAAGAAAGTCATAAAAACTCCAAATGATTATTTTGAATTGTCCATTGATCAACCAAATAGTATTTTTTGTAACCATTAAGGGCATAGGCGTAACATGCCCCCTGTCAAAATATTCAATGTGTTTTAAATGTATTTATTTTTTCGAATCCTGAGAAAACTAATAAATATTTTTGAAAAATTTAAAAGCAGTATGAAAGATTACATTATTTTTTCTGGGGGCCGAAAATCCCTGCAAACTTCTATAATGTTTATTTTAATAAGTTACAGAGTGAAAATAAAAGGGAAAATTTAGTGTGATTTTTAATTGAAATATTTCATTCAAAAGAAACTTAGATATTATTTATTCTAAGAACCTTTCGGCCCTCGGTAATAACGTAATCTTTCATTCTGCGTTTAAATTTTTCAAAAATACAGGATTCGAAAAAAATAGATATCTACATTTAAAACACATTGAAAATTTTGACAGGCGACATTTTGCACCTTTCCCCTTAACGAGAATTCGTAGTAACAAAGTACTTTATTCCTGTTCGAAAGTCAAACTATCCGTGTAGATTCATTTCTTCATATTACAAGTTGTAAGATTCCCGTTTAGTAATTCCTAAGTTCTTTATATCTTGAACGTAGGTACTAACCTGGTTATTGGTTGCTTTTTTTAAGTAAAACTTTTTATTAAATATAATATATTAGATTATAAACCTGGTACATTCCAGGTCAAATCACTCAGACAAAAACTTTTGGATCTCAAATTTGTCTGAAACTTAGTGTATAGCTTCTGCTTAATTCTTCTTTTTTTTTTTCTCTCAAAATACCATTTTAAGCGATTTTACAGTGATTTGGTATTTATTTAAACAAATTTGCATTTTTTATCGTAAAATATCAATAGAAAAAATGTTTTAATAGTAGGGACTCAAAAATTCATTATAACGCTTCATAACAGTTTATTTTAATTAAAAACAAGTTTTTGATCCAATTTTTTACGGCACAAAAAAATTATTAAAAAAGAAATTATAGGAAATCATATTTTCCACAATTTCAGTCCTTACTCTTTTTGTCTAAAAGTTAAAAATGGCGGAGATATTGAGCAAAAACGGTTCTCCTTTAAAATCAAGATGGCGGCTAACGTAACGAGGAATTCATTCGCGATTTTAAATTTATATTACTATCGACCCCCTAAAGATTAGAAAAATAGAATCTTTCTTGGGTAGCTCGGCATGCAAGATCAAATGCTAACCCGACTGGACTATATATAATTTTGACTCTGATATTATTGCATGTAACTTTTCTTGTACATATTGTAAAACTATATAAATTCTTCGAACCACTTAAAGTCTTGTGTTTTGGCTATGTGTGGGTAAATTTTCAGCCAAAACGAAGAACTTTTATTTTGGGAATGGAGGAACATGTAAAAAACAGTATTTTAACGTTTTCTACAACAAAATTTCATCAAAAACTTGTTTTAAATAAAAAAACTTGTTATAATGCCTAATGTTCATAGTTTTGAGTCCCTTCTATTAAAACATTGTTTTTTCCATTGATATGTTACGATAAAAAATATGTTTAAATAAACACCAAATCACTGAAAAATCGCTTAAAATGTTAGTTTGAGAAAAAAAAAGAAGAAGAAAACGGTTCGACCATCAATGTCTTATTTTTATCCCCCCCCCCCCAGGCAAATTTCTAGATCCGCCATTGGCGGAGTAGCAGAGAGAATTGGAAATAAACGTTGCCCAATATGATATTCAAACTTCAAACTGTTTGAAGAAGTTTGATTTCAAGTCAAACCTAAAGATATAGAAATCAAGTCAAGTCAAACTTTTTTACAAAAAAAGTTTGGCTTTCAAGTCAAGTCAAGTTTGCTGAATAAAATCAAACTAGTTTGACTTGATGCATCTCTATCATTGAGGGTGAAATTTTAGTAATCTTCGCACACAGGCAGTATGGAGTTCGTTACTAAATGTTTTAATTTATGTATTTAGCAGTCCATAAAAGGTGTAGAAAGAATATATTAGTGTTTTTAAATATATTTTTCTACAAACGTGTTAAAAATGCAATTTATAGCACTCCATAGGAGTGAAAAGTGAATTGTCAAATTGTGAAACGTCAAAATATTTATATTTCATTTAGTAATATTAATAGATATTAATAATACCTATTTACGAATGTTTCTTCTAAAATTTAGGAATATATTCATTTTATAATACATTAAAATATGTAGTAATTTTCTTTACAATTTTTACTTACCAATTTGTTTTGTTTATACCTAATATCGCCGTTGTCTAGCAAGTGTCTGCGTAGATTAGCGGTATATGTATTTAGCTACGGACCTGTTAGTACTTGGTTCGATTCCCACACAAGGAAATTTTTTTGTTTATTATTAATGGTTATTGACATTTTAGACTATTATTATATGGACTTATAAATGATTAAAAATAATTAAAAATCGGGATGTTGCCCAACTATTTACCGGGTTGCAAATTTATAATAATTGCCTATTTCAAAATGCACTTTTGAAATGAATTTTTCTTATGCACAAATGCAATTTCAGATTTCTTATTCATTACAATAGTTCACAAAATTTCCTGACATTCTCACGAATCCAACGCACCAAACTGCATTAAAATCCGTCTTACTGCGCCAAAAATAGAGAGTAAGGCCTTTTTTTGTGCTTCAATGCCTCGACTAATTCGGCCAGAGATCGAGAGGTCGAGAGTTATAATTCAGTGCAATCCTATACTTTTTTTAATTTTTTTGAAAGCGGTAAGCACAAAATTAGTTTGGTGTTTAAAAAAAAATTAAAACAAACTGTTTAAAGTATATTTATTTTTAAGAAATCATATAATAGAAGTATAACTTCTTACGTGCGTACAAAGTACACACACATTCTTTTTTAAGCATATTCCATAGTTTGGGTAGTCCAACTTTCTACATAAATTAACAATAAAATGATCAAAAATGACATGTCATTGAAAACATGCTGAGTAGGTAGTACCTTAGTACCTAGATTTTTACATTTGTCTAGAACTTTCAGCAAAGTTTTCTCAAAACTTATCACTTACACTCCTTGTATTCTAAGGGCCTCAATTGTGGTTTAATCCCGGATAAACATATTATTTATTTTATTATTAATTTATTTGTTAGATTGTACACTTTTGATATCCTTAAGTTTGCATTTCCTATGTGATATTTTTTATGAAATCAGTTACAGAGTACGTCGCTCTAAGTCTAAGCCCAGTAAATGACCGTTTTGGAGTGTTTTGGATTTAGGTTCTACTTACCCTTCACGTCAAAGTTGAATTTGTGCCGTTGGTTGCTTTTACTTGGGGGGGGGGGGATGACAGTCACCCCTTCTCGGGGGCCAAACAACATACATTCAAGATAAGCCCGGAAATGGATAAATGCACTGACTATAAGCAACTTTAATTCTATAGAGTTTTTTATGTAAGTCAATACTTTTCGAGTTATTTGCGATTGAAAATGTTTTATTTTTCAACAAAAAACTACGTTTTCAGACGGTTTTTTGCAAATAACTCAAAAAGTGAATATTTTATCGAAAAAATATTCGTAGGAAAAGTGTAGCTTATACAGGGTGAGTCACCACTAACGGGACGGAAGATTACAGCTAAACGGTAAAAGGTTTGAAAAAAATTTAAATTGATTAGTTTGTAAGTTGATAAAAGCTACATTTTAAAATATACAGGGTGTCCCAATAAATGGCGGCGTATCAAAGTTATATTTTTTCTTATGGAATACCCTGTATTTTATTGCATTTTTTAATTATCCGCAAAAAATAAGGTACGGTTTCATAAGACTATACCTATGTACAGAGTGTTCTGAGTTATGTTGACTTTTCTTAAAATGTAAAGTTTTAAAATAAGGCTTATTCTCAAGTTATTTAAGAAATTATAAAAACATTAGTTTTACACCTAAATAGTTGGATATTGGTTGAATGTATTCCATGGTTAATTATTATACATTTGTCTACAGGGTGTTCAAAATTTACAGTTTTATTATTGGAGTATTCAATGTGTCATATGATGCTTATTTTAAATGGAACACCATGTATATTAATAAATAATTATACTAACCAAATTTACCTCTTTCGAATGGTATATGAATGTCCTATACCTAGGTATCATAGTTTTTGCGTAATTTACAATTATTTAAATTCTTAATCTGTAAATCGATTTTGAAACAAAAGATTAATGTCATTGTATGACATTGTCAGTTTATGACAGTACGGTCTGGTAATTATCAAAACTATAAACATCCGTATGATCTTCAATTTTTTTTACTTAAAAATGGCTTTGGAAGAGCCAATTACATTCAAATTTAATTGTTCCTAAAAATGAATAATCACACTATCTATGAAAGAGTAGACATGCTACTTTGCATTGGGGAATATTTTTAAAATTTTCTCTTAGCTTCTAAAGTTTACACTTAAAAGTATCCTGATAGAAGACACCCAAAAAAGGACGTTTGCAAGAAATTTCTCGATAGATTCCGTGCTGCTGGTAATGTTGCATAGGTAGGAAAAGTTAAATAAAAATAAACCATTTATTTTTGATGACGCCAACGAACTTGATGTCCTGCTTTCTGTTACGGAAAACCCAAATACTAGTACCTACGTGAAAAATGTCAAGTCAATTGGAGATCAGTCTAACAAGTGTATGTAGAAAACATAAGAAAAACCACTATCATCCGTGTAAAACTCAACTACACCAGCATTAGACAGAACAGGAACGTTTAACTTTTCGTTTATAGACTTTAGAATTTAGAGAAGTTCCTGTTTTTTTTTAAGAATGTATTGTGTACAGACGAATCTACCTACTTTTAATAATAATCGTCTAGTTAATAGACATAGCTTTCATTTTATTATGATACAGTAAACAAACATTTTACTGTTGATCGCCAACACCGATGAAGTGTTAATGTTTGAGGCAGTATTCTGAGCCAGTACGTTATCGACCCATATTTTTTGAGGAAAATCTGAATGGAGCAACTTTTTTAAATTTCTCAAAACAAGTTTTTTGAATCCTTAAAACCTTCCACTTAGCTTGCGAACAAACATGTGGCTCCAATTGGACGGAGCTCCTGCTTATTTTTGACGTGATGTTAAGAACAATCTCAATATAAAATTTAGAAATAAATGGATAAGATTAGGTCCATATATTTGGCCACCTGAATTGATCAAGATGAATTTTTTTAAATAAGGTTATATTAAAAATATTGTAAATGCTGCACTTCCTAACCCAGGAACCTGTGTTTAGTACAATCTTTGATTAATATACATGGTGTTCTAATAAAATACCCATCATATTATGCTACATTGAATAATCTAATAATGAAACTGTAAATTTTGAACACCCTGTAAATAAATGTGTAATAATCAACCATGGAATTCATTAATTATAAGATAACTACCAGACCGTATTGTCATAAAATGACAATGTCATACAATGACATTAATTAACTTCATCTTTTGTTTTAAAATCGATTTACAGAGTAAGAATTTAAATAATTGTAAATTACGCAAAAACTATGAGACCTAGGTATAGGACATCCATATACCATTCGAGAGAGGTAAATTTGTTAAGTATAATTATTTATTAATATACATGGTGTTCCATTTAAAATACGCATCATATGACACAATGAATACCCCACTAATGAAACTATAAATTTTGAACACCCTGTAGACAAATGTGTAATAATTAATCATGGAATACAGTCAACCAACATCCAACTATTTAGATGTAAAACCAATGTTTTTATAATTTGTTAAATAACTTGAGAATAAGCCTTCTTTTAAAACTTTACATTTTAAGAAAAGTCAACATAACTCAGAACACTCTGTACATAGGTATAGGGAAGCCTTATGAAACTATACCTTATTTTTGGCGGAAAATTAAAAAATGCAATAAAATACAGGGTGTTCCATAAGAAAAAATAAAACTTTGATACCCCGTAATTTATTGGGACACCCTGTATATTTCAAAATAATTTTAAAATATAGCTTTTATCAACTTATAAACTATTCAATTTAAATTTTTTTCAAATCTTTTACCGTTTCGCTGTAATCTTCCGTCCCGTTAGTGGTGACTCACCCTGTATAAAAACGAATACAATGGTGCATCAGGTAAAGTCTATAAACCGAGTAAAAGCAAATTTGTAGCTCATGAAAAATACGTTCTTATTTGTCTAATTCCAAATCCAATCTTTCAACGTGAAATCACCGAAATACTAAACAATTTTTGGGAAAAAATTATTAACATTTTTTAAAGTGGTTAAAAAGATTTTTATTTTTTGCAAAGCTAGTTTCTAGCATCAAAAATAAACGAGTTACGCTGAAAAAAAAAGTTGGCTTCTTTTTTTGGTAAAAAAATCGTGAAAGTCCCCCTCTTTTAGCACCCTGAATAAAATTTATCGTTACCGCTTTACTATTTACGTTAAATGTATGTGTATTGTTTATATGATCTGTAAGTTGGGCCGGATTAAAAGGTTTATTTTTGAAAACAATTGGTTTTATAGTAAAAAAATTTTTTCTAAAAACTTTGGAAAAATTTCCTTTTTTTAAAATAACTTAAAAAGTACCTATTAGTGATACGAAAAATCGTAAAGAGTAAAAGAATGAAGGTTTTGCTGTTATAAATATTGCTAGTTTCATTTTGTTTCAAGCCCTTTTAACTATAACCCTTTCAAAAATAAGCACTTAACGGGTGAAACTGATATTATATAAAAAATAGATAAATAAAGTACCTAAATTGTCTGTAAAGCGGTAACGATTAATTTCATTTAGGGAGCTAAACACGAGGAGATTTTTCTTAGTAAGGAGAGTAAATCGCTTTTTTAAACAAATAAAATAAAGCTTTTTTTAAACACTTTGAAAAAGTTTAAATAGGTATGAAATATTCGATTTGAAATTGAACAAATAAAAACGTATTTTTCATGAGCTAGAAATTTGCTTTTGCTTAGACTTCACGAATACACAACTCTTTTCGTTCTTTCTAAGCCACCTTTTTGCTAAAAATATTTTTTTCGATAAAATATTTACTTTTTGAGTTATTTGCAAAAAATCGTCTAAAAACGTAGTTCTTTTGTTGAAAAATAAACATTTTCAATCGCAACCAATTCGAAAAGTATTGACTTACATAAAAAACTCTATAAAACGAAAGTTGCTTATAATCAGTCAATTTATCGGCTTATCTTGAACGTATGTTTTTCACCCCCTGAGAAGGGGTGACTGTCACCCTCAAGTAAAAGCAACCAACGGCACAAATTCAACTTTGAAGGGGGGGGGGGGTAAGTAGCACATAAATGCAAATTTTCATGCAATTCGGAGTTGCCCCTAAAAATTACACGGTATCGCCGCATTTCCCGTTAATTTATTGGACTATCTCATTAAAAGAGCAATTTCAGTCAAATTACGTCATGATAATTGAATATAAAACTTTCGTTAACCTGGAAATTCAATTAGAATTAAAATTATAGTTAATCTTGAACCCGGAACCAGATACTAGTGTAAAACAAAATAATTAAGCACTTGACGTCTAAATGTATTAACATAAACAATAAAATAAAAGAGCATTAATTCCGCCCTTCTGTTCGTTTACTGGTGATTTAAAACAATAAAATCCTTCGAAGGGATAAAGAAAATTCCCTTTCGAGATAAATTTTAGATATTTGACTTCTCCCTCCGGCCGTAAAGTTCAGTATTGTCCTTTTATTTTGTGAATAATTGCCAAGGGCGGTTACTGTATATAACGAGGATTAATAATGTTAGCATAGGGTAATGCTTTCACATATTTATGAGCTGTTTTCCGAGATAAATTTGTTCCACGTGTTGCCACGGACTTATTATCATTATTCATGTATAGTTGGAATGTACAGTTAGGTAGTTAGGACAAAAGGTCGACTATGGACCATGCCTTATGTCAGACCTGTAACATAAACATAGGTATATAGAGGTGAGACGAGAAGACGAGAGAATTATTGGAATTACAACGTAGGTACTATGACCACATCCTCGGATGTCGTAGAATAGGGCTTTTCATTCACAGTCATTTGTTTCGAGCTTCTGTCATTTATGTCGTATAGTCCGTGTATATTAATAGTCTGGGCTGATTATCGGAGAATAGGCCATTTTTGGGAACAGCTATTTACCAGCAATTTTATTGCTGGAATCGAAGCTTATGATTATATATATTAATAATATAGGTATGTAAAGTCCGCAGATAGTGTGCTACTTTTTTTATTAACAAAATGGCGCCCCCAAATCGTGTTTTTTTTTCAATTTTTGCTCTATAACTCCGAACAATTGAACTTTACACCAAAATCACCCTTATAAAAATTCACCGAAATTAAATTCTGCATAAAGACATGTTTTTTCCGATCTGCTCCGATGAAAATTTTCCTCGGAAAATGCGGGTTTTGCCAACAAAATCTTTGAATTTCAAATAAAGTTTTAGATAAGTAATTATCTACCAATAATTAAATAACTCGGTGACATAAAAGCTTTCTTGGTTTAGATTATAGTTCCAGAAGCCGGTGAAAATTAAACGAATATTTTAGCAACAATTCAATTTTTAATTAATAATTTACGGTCACAATAATAACCAAAATAATTATGATACACTGATCAAACTTTGAAATCTTATAAAGATGAGATGCATATTTAATATTTTGTCGACAAAATATAAATTTTTAATTTTTTTTAATAATCTTTAAATGTTTAAAAAAAATAGTTATAAACAAATTAACGTTTCTCAGAAAGGTTTTATTATATTTTAATTTTAAAAAATAGGTAAAATGCGTATTTCAAAGATCTTGAAAATAAATGCTTTAAAACTTTTTGCAACTATTTGCATAAAAGTTATGAAACAGCAAAGTAAACATACGATTCCTACGTTGTTTATAATGTTTTTTAATTCTTTCAAAGCGTAAAAGTGAGTTTAAAGTACAAGCTAATTACTTACAAAAAATATCGATTATTAGTTTAATATTTATATTTTAATTAAAGATAATAAATATTTTTTTTGTAATTTACACGCGCGAAAGTAGACTAATACAGTACCGTAGCTAAAATTTTTACTCGAAACGACGACCGCCGCGCGACGTGCACCAGTTAATAAATAAAATTATGTATTATAACCCGTCCACGGCTCTGTATCAAGCCTACTTTTGCGCTAAAAGTTACAAAAAAAAACACTTTTAATCTTTGATTAAAATATAACCATTGAACTAATATTTGGTATTTTTGAGAGTAATTAGGTTGTACCATAAACTTATTTTTAAGCTTTGAAACAATTAAAACAAATTTTAAACAACGGAGTAATCGTATGTTTACTTTGTTGTTTCATAACTTTTTTGCAATGGTTGGAAAAAATTTTTAAAGCATTCATTTTCAAGACCTTTGAAATACGCATATTAAGTATTTTTATAATTATAATATAATAAACAATTTCTGAGAAATGTTAATTTGTTTATAACTATTTTTTTAAACATTTAAAGATTATGCAAAAAAATGAAAAATTTATATTTTATCGACAAAATCTTAAATAGGCATCACATCTTTATAATCTTTCTAAGTTTGATCAATGTCTCATGATTATTTTGGTTGTTATTGCGACTGTAAATTGTTAATTAACAAGTGAATTGTTGCTAAAATATTCGTTTAATTTTCAACGGCTTCTGCAGTTATAATCTATACCAAGAAAGCTTTTATTTCACCTCTATCTATACCAAGAAAGCTATTTATTTCATCTATACCAAGAAAGCTATTTATTCTATATATAAGTTATTTAATTATTAATAAATAATTACTTGCCCAAAAAATTTATTTGAAAATTCGAGATTTTGTTGGGAAAACTCAAATTTTACGAGGAACATTTTCGTCGGAGCAAATCGGGAAAACATGTCTCTATGTAGAATTAAATTGGGGTGAATTTTTAGTTGAGTGTTTTTGGTGTAAAGTTAAAATCTTCGGAGTTATAGACCAATAATTGAAAAAAACATTGAAAAAAAAGTAGCACACTATCTGCGGACTTTGCATACCTATATTATTAATCTATAGGATCATAATATTTGATTCCAGCAATAAAATTGCTGGTAAATAACCTTCCTTTGTACTTTACTAATTAGACCAGCGTATTATAACTATTTTTTTTTCAAAATTTAAAGATTATGCAAAAAACGAAAAATTTATATTTTGTCGTATATAATATCACAAGAGAGAAAATTTTGCCGGCAATATTTTCGACTGGTATGAAAGTTTGTTGCCTGGCAATTTTCGCGAATTAAATTTTGACTTAAATCACGAGACGTCAGTCGAGTGATTTTGTCAAAATTTCATAAGCGAAAATTACCAAAAGGCAACGAACTTGCATGAAATCAGGAGAAAATTTTGCCGGTAAATAATTTTCTCTCGAATGATATTCGACAAGACTATTTCACGAGACGATTAATGCACCATATCAACGAAATATAATCTATTTATTTGTTATTATCAGACACTTTCGTGACGGATCTGTCATAATTTTGTCGCTGAGAAATCACGTCGCTAAGGAGTTTTGTCAGTAGGAAACGATTCGTTGCTATGACGTTTTACCAGTTAAAAACAGTCTAGTGAAATAGTCGATAAAATATTAAATAAGCATCTCATCTTTATAATCTTAATAAGTTTGATCAATGTATCATGATTATTTTGGTTATTATTGCGATCGTAAATTGTTAATTAACAATAGAATTGTTGCTAAAATATTCGTTTAATTTTCACCGGCTTCTGGAATTACAATCTATACCAAAAAAGCTTTGATGTCACTAAGTTATTTAATTATTGATTAAGAATTACTTAACTAAAACTTTATTTGAAAATTAGAGATTTTGTTGGGAAAACCCGCATTTTCCGAGGAAACTTTTCGTCGGAACAAATCGGGAAAAACAAATCTCTACGCAGAATTTAATTGCGATTAATTGCGTTTATTTGAGTGTTTTTGTTGTAAAGTTAAAACCTTCGGAGTAATAGAGCAGTAATTGAAAAAAATACGATTTGTCGGCGCCATTTTGTTTATAAAAAAAGTAGCACCTATCTGCGGACTTTGCATACCTATATTATTAATATATAGGATCTTATAATTCGATTCCAGCAATAAAATTGCTGGTAAATAACTTTTCCATGAATTTTGCTAATTAGCCCAGAGTATAATATTATACACAGATTATACAACATATAACAAAAGCTTGAAACAAATGACAATCGATGAAAAGCCCTATAGTTCTAGTTTACATTTGTTTACTGATCATGATCAAATCAAGACGTCTGTCACTCAAATCACTCAAATCAATCATCATTCTTTTTACTTCAAATTTAGCAAATATTATGGAAAAATCTTTTAAAGTAAAACTAAAATTTTATTTTCCATCAAAATGAAAATACATTTTCGCGCCACGTAATATTCCTATCAGCTCTTTTGTAGCTGGAATATTGTATGCGCCACTCATTTTTACGGCGTTTAGCGGTTTTTTATTCTTGTTTTAGCGTTTTTCAAAGTTATTTATAAATTAAATGTATGAAATGAAATAAAAATGTATGCCATTTTTATTCAGTTGCAATGCGAAGGCAAAACTGTCTTATTTTTTACTTATAACATAGAGCGCAAACCAGCACTATAAATCGATGATTTTTGACTCTATTTGAAGTCATCATCAGAGAGGTGTAGGTTTGCTGCTCTCTGCCCCAAGTTACGAAACTCCGAGAGTTTATCCCCGCATTGCAACTGACGTTTATGGAGTAGGTGTCTAGCGACATCTGGCAACTGAAAGTCAAAGTTTTAAAGCTTTCAACCTAATAGAAATAATAAAAATATTGAAAAATATAAATATAATATTTATATAAATATAATATAATATTTTCAATTAAATATCTTTTAGGAATATTTTTAGGATTCCTCAACAAACCCCTCCATGCCGTCTGTAGCCATTTTCCTCCACGAAAGACTGCCAATGACATTTCCTGCATTCTTATCTACATTATCCTCCCACTGTTTTCTCGGTCTTTCAGTTTTTTTTTGAACCCTGTTTTCTTCCGTTCTAGATACGCTCATTGAAGATGCTTTTATAATAGTAATGGTATAGTGTTAGTACCCTGAGGTGTCCGGAAAAGGAAGTGAAGTGTTGTTTTCTTGTTCCATGGTGAAGTTGATTGATTCTTCTTTATTGTTGATATCTATAAGGAATTTTGGATTTGCTAATCCCAAAAGATATAGTATATGCAAACAAAGTTTGCACCAGTTTGAAAACCAACGCCCACCAACAGATATTTAAAAACCACTCAAATCACAACGTAAACATCAAAATAGTTATTTATGAAACAGTTCGTGAAGTATGCTTTTTCCGAATGCACGCGTGTTTAGATCGCGTAAGTTCGCAAAAAGTACTTCACGCACAGTTTCATACGATAAACAAAGAAAAAAACTCTTCGTCACTGGAACTCATTTCTATTCTACAATTTTTAGAACTTTGACATTTAAAAATTCTAACTTCTTTCAAACCACAAAACTGTCAAAACTTTTGTTTATTACTCAAAGGTCATCACCATGACAACGCGAGTTAAGGATATTTGATTATAACGAGAGATATAGCTATACAGTACATGTCTATTCTTAATTCAGATATACTTTCCAGTTTACCTCACCTTTGCAGTGTACGTCAACAAGAAAAGTTAGGTTAGGTAGAGATGTTGGTGGTGGACATATACAGCATATTGTTTGATTTTATTTATTATTGTTACTTATAATTTTGTTAATTCTTTTTATTTTTGATAAAAGTTCTGTGTTAAAGGTTTTGACTGATTTTTTATGTTTTATAATGTTAATCAAAATTAATTGATAAACCAATAAAATAAATTCATATTAAAACAAGACATAAGTAATTTTTAGCACGGCTAGCTTTGATCCCAATAATTGTGGATCGCTCGTTATGAAAGTGTGCCAAAAAACAGTGCGAAAAAGTAAACCCCATTTAAAATACATTGTTACTTCACGCACACTTTAAATCCTTCACGCACTGCTATCTATAATGACAGTTTTCACAAACTAAAAACTATATTATCAAATATATAATACAGTCCAAAACGACTGCTGTAATAATTTAGGAAGAAAAAAACCTTCTAACAAAGGTTATAACAAAAAATTACTACCCATTGTCATTTATAACCACGGAATTCCACAAGGTAGAAGAAAGAAAACACAACATCAATCCAAAAATACTCACAAGAAGGGACTCAACGATGATGATGACAAAACAGTATCATATGAAGAGGGTAGGAAACAAGCACAGCATCACAAAAACATTTTTAAATCAACATGTACTGTCAGATCTTACATTCCCAAAACCAAAATTTTTTTGTTAAATTGTGCAATTCTTGTAAAAAAATAGAAAAAACTATTATATTATCAATAAACGGTTATTTGCTACTGCAAAACGGATCGCCACAATCGATTGAAAATATTTCAATTGAAAACGATCACTAAAGCTACAGATAGAAATATGTACCTACTAGTAAAACTAGTAAATAGAAAATTCAAATTTGAGGGTTTGAGTAGTATTCACATTGTGCCATCTGTGAAGCTTTATATTCGGATTTATTGGAATAGAACGATAAAATACAGCTTTTAGCGAATCGAAAACATAAAATGTCTCCCATGTGTTAAATATGTAAGTTATGTATGTATTTTAAATAAGTACTAGAACAAATACTGTAGGCTTAGTATAAAATTCGAAAATAGTAAATAGAAAAGTTTATAGCTAATTTTGTCATCTTCAGCAAGTAAAACGGGATCATTGTGCCAGTGTTCCTACCCTGGAGAGTGGGATTATTGTGCAAAGTCTATAAAATTAGCGTTTTGAAAAAAATATAATAGATAAAAAAAATAATCGTCAAATTCAATTTTAAATAATCGTTAAGGGGAACGAAGCAAAATGCAAAATTTTGACGCAAGTCAAAATTTTCAATGTGTTTTAAATTTATTAATTTTTTTCGAATCCTGAGAAAACTAATAAATATTTTTGAAAAATTTAAACGCAGAATGAAAGACTATATTATTACCGAGGGTAGAAAATCCCTAAAAACTACTATAATGTTTATTTTAATAAGTTACAGTGGTGAAAATAAAAGAAAAAATTTAAAAGAAACTTTTTATGTTTCTAAGGGACCTTCGGCCCTAGGTAATAAAGTAGTCTTTCATTCTGCGTTTAAATTTTTCAAAAATATTTATTAGTTTTTTCAGGAATCGAAAAAAATAAATACATTTAAAACACATTGAAAATTTTGACTTGCGTCAAAATTTTTCATTTTGCTCCGATCCCCTTAATGGTGGTTAATTTTTTTTTTATGAAACTGTTGAATTAAAAGTTTAATTTAAAATCAATAGAGTATTAAAAATGTGGTAACTAACTCGTGATTATATTTATGGTAGGGGAGCCCAAGCGGGGATTTTTGCAGTTACTCGAGCGCGTCAGATTATCACATGGGGAGAAACATGGTACCTGTAAATGTACCTCTGTCATATATTGGCTCTTAATACAGGGGAGTTCGTTAATACAGGGGGTCCGAAAAAAATCTATCCTTAAAAAACTCGAAATCGTCAGATTAAAATGAACGTCAGATCAAAAAACTAAAAATACGTATTCAATATTTCTCAAAAATCTATCGAATGATACCAAACACGACCCCCCACGAAGAAAGGTGGGGATAAATTTAAAATTCTAAATACGAACCCCGCGATATTTCGCGAAATGAACATCAGATCGAAAAACTTCAAAATATACGTATTCAATATGAAAAATCTGTCGAATGCCACTAAACATGACACCCTACGGAGGTGGGGTGGGGGGTTACTTTAAAATCTTAAATAGGAGCCTTCAATTTTTATTGCAGATTTAGAGTCTTTACGTAAAAATAAACAACTTTTGTTCGAGACATTTTTTCGAATTATGGATAGATGGCGCTATAATCGGAAAAAACGATTGTTGGAAATGGAAAATTAAATTAAAAAATGGAAAGTCCCTCACTTTATGGAAAACTTAACTTAACTTTTTTTTGGTTTTAGGACCTGCTCTTCACAACCCAATAGATTCCAATAAAGCTCAAGTAACTGCAAATTTAGCATACTTTCCTCCCCTACTATTAGTTGAATCTTAATATACGTATTTTCCATATAAGAATGGAATATAAAAATACACTATTAACGTATTTGAGTTTTTACCTGTCCACAAGTAATATAAACACAGAATATCAAAAAATATAATATACATAGCTAGTTTAACAGTTCACATCAGATAATCAGTGAAATTTAAATGCTAGAATATAAAATTAAGATTATTGTTTGAAAAAATTATTGGGTACTATACTACTAGCTCTGTTGTTTGAACAGTTAATAAATAATATACAAAAATTTTTGTGTCTATACTGTAGTATTTAATAATGTTTTCACCCATTTTACAACATTAAAATGCAAAAACCTTGGATCATCCATGTCTGTTTAGTGAAATGTCTGAAATAGTACAAGCAATATATTATTCGACGCGCCTTAACAATACGAGAACAAATATGTACTTTCAGTTTTTATATCATTTCCGGTTAAAAAGTTATTACCGTAAGTTCGGCAAGAGTAACTCAAAATGAGTGAAATCGTATATCAAAAGACGCAGTGTTACATATATGAAGAGTTTAAATGTCGACGTCCGGTTCTACTTTCGGTCACTTTGGGTAAAAACCTAGGACTTACGAAGCCCAATTGCTTGTTTGTAGTAACATATATAATTATTATTCATTTGCTACTCATCGATTTCATATATATTTTTTTATTTGTGCAATTAACTTAATGGAAACTCATTATCCTGTCAATATTAATTATATCTACTTTTTCTCTTCTATTATAGATTAATTGAAATTATATTAATAAACCTTAAGTAGAGGTATGTAATTATGCTCGGTAATTGTTCAAATGTATACGAAACTTTTACAAAAGAACCACATTTTTCCCGGACACTTGTTGTAGGCCACCGATCATTAAATAACGTTAATCAATAAATAATGGAGGGCGATGAGGAGTGAAAAAAGTATTTCGTGTGTACGGATGTACTTGTTGATGTTCACAGGCGTTCATTTCTTGTTTTTATGTTGCTTTTTCTAATGACCTTAATGAATGTTATTGTAAAGCTATCAGAAATGCATATTTTAATGTTTTATACTTTAGACAGGGCGAAAAGCTCTGGTCCGTTCGGAAAAATATTCCCATTTTTTTGCAGAATCACTTTCATGAGATACGCCAGAATAACGTACAAGAGGTAGTATATGTGGAGAGCGGTCCTAATTTATTTAAACAATAATTTTTTTTAAATATTAAAAGTCAGTGTTTCAGTTTTTGTGGACTATTCTGAACAAAAGGGCCTCGTGAAATGTTACTGTAACGTTGATAGTTTTCGCGTTATAAACAATTTAAAACTGAAAAAAAAACGAAAAATGGCGATTTTCAAAGCTCAAAAACACAAGTAATCTATATTGTTTTTCAATCACCAAGTGCCTTAATTCAAGTTCAAACCTATTCTATCAGTTGTCAAAAAGTACTGTGGACTTATTTCATTGACGATGTAATCTGGGAAACATTGTCTTTGATTTGATTAGTTAAGACCACTCATTTCGCCACAAGCATAACGCTTTATTTTTAAAATAAGCTTTTAAGTCACTGGAAGAAACACACTTGTCTCTAGGCTCCTAATAATCGCTTAAAATTACCTGTTGTACAATCCTGTCACCTTCTTCGTTTCCCGTTATTCTGATTGGTGAGGGTACCCAGAAAAATTGAAAACATTATTTTTAAATTATTTGACTTTATTTTTGTTCTCCACATATTCTGAGTGATTGTGGTACTTCTATGATCATTATAAACTATTTTTTTTTTCATGTTAAACAGTGTGATTTTTTCACATCCATATCTTCAAAAGTGTGACTCTACTTCAATGCTTACTCAAAGAATTATTAATGGAAAAACGTAATATATTTTATCAGCGAGATATACCTAATACGGCATGATCATTATACTAAATTAAATGACCGTTCAAGTACAAGATATATTATCTTTCAGTACTTCTTCGACATATAATTAATAACCAAATAACAAATGTTTATGAAAGATGTTTATGGTTAAAATTGATTGAGTTGATTGCTGAAATAATCTTTTAAATGGAAATGACAGTCTAATCATGCCTTTTAAATGAATGTACTTACGTATTTCCTTTCCAAAAAGACTTCTGCCTTATATTTTGGAGATTCTGTATCTTTGAGTTAAAGTTATAGTCCGTTCTTTAACGGTAAAATATTGCAAAACCTCTAAATTTTAAAGAACCGCTTGGATTGACATGAAATTTGGCATACACATAGCTAACAAGTCAAAGAAAAAAAGTGATATTGTGCCGATATGTGCTTTTGCCCTGGGGGTGGTTTTCACCCCCTCTTGGGGGTGAAAGAATATTCGTCCAAAGAAAGTCAGGAAATGGATAAACTGGCTAATTTTAAGTAACTTTTGTTCTATAGAGTTTTTTCACTAAGTCAATACTTTTCGAGTTATTTGGCAGTGAATATGTTCATTTTTTCAACAAAATAACCACGCTTTTAGACGGTTTTTCGCAAATAACTCAAATAGTAAGTATTTTGTCGAACAAACATTCTTAGTAAAAATATAGCCTGTAAAAAATTAAAAAAAAAATGGTGTATACATCACGTCTCTACACCTAGTAGAAGCAGAGATATAGCTAATGAAAAACAGGTTCATATTCAAATGAAGCACATTTCGGGGAAAACTCATTACAACTTATTTAAAGTGTTTAAAAAAAGCTTCATTTTTGTTTTATAAAAAATTTCTAGCATCAAAATTAAACAAGTTACGCTCAAAATAAAGTTAGTCCCTTTTGTTTTTGGTAAAAAAATCGAGAAAATCAGCCCCTAATTAGTATCTTAAATGAACTTAATCGTTACGACTTCACAAGTTTCCTGACTCGTGTATATATTGTTTATATGATCTGTAAGTTTCATCGGTTCAAAGTCCTTATTATTGAAAGGGCTGTAGTTAAAAGGGGTTGAACGAGTCACTAATCACGAATGTATGCAAATTTAGAAACACCAAATCTTAATAAATTTTTGTCTACCAGAATAACAAAAAGATACATGATATTCAGAAAAGCAAATCTGACTTTTTTTGTTTTTTCGAGATTTTTGGTATCTCTAACAATTTTTAAGTTATTTTGAAAAAAAGCATATATTTCAAAATTTTAATTTTAAAAATTTTATTTTGAAACCAAATTTTTTCAAAAATAAGCACTTTGAATCGATGAAACTTACAGATCATATAAACACAACATAATTAAAATAATTTGTGGAGCGGTAACGATTAATTTCATTTGAGTTGCTAATTAGGGGTTGGTCTTCCCGATTTTTTTTTTGCAAAAACAAAAGGGACCAACTTTATTTTGAGCGTAACTTGCTTAAATTTAATGATAGAAACTTTTTGTAAAAACAGAAATAAAGCTTTTTTTATACACTTTAAAAAAGTTATAATGGGTTTTCCCCAAAAAGTGCTTAGTTTTTTGGATATTTCACGTCGAAATATTCTATTTGAAATTTGGTGAATATGAATCTATTTTTCATTGGCTATAACTCTGGTTCTACGAGATCCAGAGACCTAACGCATACACCATTTTTTTTTACTTTTTCTAGTTTTTGCTAAAAACGTTTTTTTCGACAAAATACTTACTTTTTGAGTTATTTGCGAAAAATCGTCTAAAAATGTGGTTATTTTGTTGAAAAATGAACATTATTCACTCGCAAATAACTCGAAAAGTGTTGACTTGGCGAAAAAGCTCTATAGAACAAAAGTTACTTAAAATTAGTCAGTTTACCCATTTCCGGACTTATTTTGGACATATATTTTTTCACCCCCAAGAGGGGGTGAAAGTCACCTTCAGGCCAAAAGCACACATCGACACAATATTACTTTTTTTCTTTGACATGTAAGCTATACGCATGCCAAAGGGTACCACCCCCCGTTAAGATAGGCAAAATGCCCTCACTCTCAGAATTCAATTTTTTTAATTTTTTTACGTTCTGTGCAATTAAAAAATGAGATAACGCGGATTTTTAGCTCGCCACCCCCCTTACCCCTCCCCCCACAGCCAAAAACGTAGATTTTTAGATTGATTTTTTTTAGTTAGGTTGCAATTGATTTAAAAATTTGAAATAATTTATACGTATAGCTGAGGCCTTTATATAACATGTCTATTTTTTATGGATCCTTAGGTCGAGTGTACATAACCTCAATTTTTTTTTTAACTTTTTTAAAACCTATAACTTTTTTTTGGAGGGGGCTGCAGGTCCAATTTTTTTTGAATTTTGTGTATTTTATCAAAAGCTATCTCTCTGATTTTTTTCAGATTTTTCCGTCAGGTGCGCCATCTTGAAAAATCCGGAAAACTGTTTTTTTAGGGGTTTTTTGGGGATTTTCTCCGTTTTATAGACTGCAACATAGATCAACTCAAGGTTTTGTTAATAGATTATGTATAATTTGAAATAACTGAGTATATTAGTATATTCAAAAATTGGGCGAAACACTTTTAAACCCCCTAAAAACCATGTTGGTTTAAAGTTTTGTAAGGATTTTTGCGGGTCTAATTTTTTTTTGAGGTCGATACAGCCTGAATATTTTTTTTTATTTTTTTACGTTCTATATGATTTTAAAAAATTAGGACTCAACGCAATTTTAGCCCACTTCCCCTATTCCTCCTCCCCAACAGCCAAAAATATCAATTTTTCGATTTTATTTTTTTTTAAGTTGGTTTGCAATTAAATTATAAATGTTGTTCTGAAGCTATTTATTTGTGGCATTTTTGTAATTAACTATTCTAAATGGGAAATAAGCCACAATATAACTAAAAAATGATTTTATTTTCCATCTGTAATGCGATAGAGAGAATTCGATAATCTGTGACGCACTGAAAAAATGGTTTGGGACGATCTATATAAATAAGTCAGATTAAATTAAATTATTAGAAGATTTTTTTACCAAGCAACATTTTTGTTTAATTTATTAATATTTTGTATTTTGACAACGACGTCTGTGGCGGACATCGAAACGTTAATAAAATCATTTTTTAGTTAAATTGTGATTTATTTCGCATTTAGAGTAGTTAGTAATGATTAAATTATAAATTATAAAAAATTCACACGCACATCTGAGGCTTTTAGAGAACATCTATTTTTATGGACCCGAAAGTCGAGTGTACATATTATAACCTCATTTTTTTTGTTTTTTAATAGGTACGTATAACTTTTTTGGCGATGGCTGCTAATTTTTTTGTGTTTTGTGTATTTTACAAACCATATACGTTTGGCTCATAATGCAAATAGCCCCCGCTGTATGCTTGTCCCGTTAGGTAAATTATTCCGATTAATTTTTTTGCACAAACTTACTCAAAAACAGGTCCTTATAACAAATCCACAAGGTGCCAGGCAGTACCGCGGTAGGAAAATTGTTTACATTTTTTACACGAATTCAAAAAATGAATTTTTTCACTTCGGACAAATTTGTTTTAGATTCTCTGGATCAAGCTGAGCAAAAAAGGTATCTTGTGATTTTTCTATAAAATTGACTGTTGTCGAGTTACATGCAATTTCAAATTTGAAAAACGCGAAAATGGCCATTTTCAAGGCTTATTAACTCGATTAAAAATTATTATTATGAAAGTCATAAAGTGACCAACTCAAAGCTTAAAGCCCCCCCTGCAATAGCCTAAAGAAATTTTTGTCATTATTTTATTACTAACTATTATTTTTAATAATTAAAAATGAGCGCTAAGCATGTATTGAAGCGGCCGTCCGCGAGAGAGAGAGATGTACAATATTCATTGGACGTTTTAAAAAATATCGATTGGAAGTCAAAAATACGTTTTAAAAAAGTAAAAAAGGAATTTTGAGGTAATATGTATTGTACACTCGACCTACACGGGTCTATAAAAAATAGATAAGTTTTGTAGAAGCCTCATAAAATTTTTAAATCAATTGCAACTTTAAACAAAAAAAAAAAATAGAAAAATTGACGTTTTTTGTGGGGACAGGGGGAAGGGGTGGTGGGCTAAAAATGCGATTAGTCTTATTTTTTAATCCCATATAACGTAAAAAAATGAAAAAAAAATATTCAGGCTGTATCGATCTCAAAAAATATCATTAAGCCCGCAAAAACCCTTACATAACTTAAAAAAACATGGTTTTTGGGGGGTTTAAAGGTGTTATGCCCAATTTTTGATAATCCTTAAATACTTATTTATTTCAAATTATACATAATCTATTAACAAAACCTAAGTTGATCTATGTTGCAGTATATAAAATGGAGAGAATCCCTAAAAACCCCCTAAAAAAACAGTTTTCGGGATTTTTCAAGATGGCGCACCTGACGGAAAAATCTGAAAAAAATCAGAGAGATAGCTTTTGATAAAATACACAAAATGCAAAAAGAATTGGACCTGCAGCCCCCTCCAACAAAAAGTTATAGGTTTTAAAATAGTTAAAAAAAATTGAGGTTATGTACAGTCGACCTAAGGGTCCATAAACAATGGACATGTTTTGTAAAAGCCTCAGCTACACGTGTGAATTTTTTGAAATTTTTAAATTAATTGCAACCCAACTAAAAAAAATTAAATCTAAAAATCTACGTTTTTGGCTGTGGGAGGAGGGGTAAGGGGGGTGGCGAGCTAAAAATCCGCGTTATCTCATTTTTTAATTGCACAGAACGTAAAAAAAATAAAAAAATTGAATTCTGAGAGTGAGGGCATTTTGCCTATCTTAACGGGGGGTACCCTTTCATGTCAATCCAAGCGGTTCTTTAAAATTTAGAGCAAAAACCGTGAAAGAATGGACTATTATTTCGCGGCAGATTATCATGCACGCATCGTTTCCAGCACGAAGCGTATTCTACGAAAAACCTGATTTTACAAAGAGGTGTCTGTTACGATACGTTCCGGACAGTGTGAATTATTCGGTACATTCCATGTCAAATCGCTTAGGCAAAAACTTTTTTTTTTTTTTTATTTAGCTAATGCCTCGACAACAAATGGCCATTGGCATGGTAGGTACGGTAATTTTGAACAGTTAGGTGCCTAGTGTCATGTGTAGTGTGTGTGTTGAGTAAGTGTCTTGTTACTTTGCAAAGTCGACGTCATTGTCTTTGCAAAGAGACGCTAATTGTATCCGAACGTCTGCGGTCCCTCCGGTGAGTACCGATCCCACAAGGACAGAAACTATATTCATTTATTAATTGATAATAAATGAAAAATTTCTGACCCTGGTGAGATTCGAACCCACAATCTTTCGGATTTTTTCGATCCAAAGGCAGGCGCTCTTACCACTGAGCCACGGAGGGGGTCGCAAAAACTTTTGGATCTCCGATTTTTCTGAAATTTGGTGTATAGCTTCTGCGGGACGTAAAAATAAGATATTTAAGGTCAAAAAATCTTCTTCTTTTTTTTTTCATGTTACATGAAAATGTAACATGTTTACTTCTGCAAGTTACATGCAATAATATCAGACTCAAAAGTATATTAGTCCAGTCGAAACAGCATTTGACCTTGCATGCCTTGCTGCCCAAAATTTTATTTTTCTAATCTTTAGGGGAGTCAATAGTAGCCTAAATTTAAAATCGCGAATGAAGTTCTCCGTTACGTTAGCCGCCATCCTGATTTTTAATGGAGAACCTGTTTTGCTCAATATTTACGCCATTTTGAATTTTTCGACAAAAATGGTAGAAACTGAAATTGTTCCAAATAAATCGTATTTACAATTATTACAATTTCTTTTTAACAATTTTTGTCGTGAGGCCGATATTTTCCGAGTTAATTGTACTTACAGTAGACGCCTATATTTTTGACTATGATATTGTATGTAACTTTTTTGGTATTGTAATATATGTAATTCAAATCCTTCTGACCACTTAAAATCCTTGGCTTCGGCTATCTGTGGGCAAATCTTCAGTCCAATCGATTATGATGTATTTTGAGAATGGAGGAAAGTGTAAAAGACGGTATTTTAACGTTTTCTACACTATAAATCTGATCAAAAACTTGTTTTGAATCAAAATAACTTGTTTTATTGCCATATAATGACATTTTTGAGTCCCTTCTATTAAAATATTATGTTTTCCATTGATACTTTATGATAAAAAAATGCAAAGTTTAAATAAATACCAAATCACTGTAAAATCGCTAAAAATAACATTTTGAGAAAAAACAACAAGAACAAGAAGACAATTCGACCTTAAATGTTTTATTTCTACATCCCGCAGATGCTATATACCAATTTTCAGACAAATCGGAGATCCAAAAGTTTTTTTGATCCAAAATTGAGTGATTTGAAATGGAATCACCCTTTTACCTATTATGGCAGGTAGCAGTCTGATTGGACGATAAGATGTTAATAGGTACTTCATTGTGCTGATTTCCTGTCTCGGATATGATGATTATTTTAACTAATTTCCATATTTTTGTAAAGTATGACAAGCTTAGCACGAGGATAATAATTATAATTTTTACTTGCGAGGAAGTTGTTTTAGCACGGCCCGAAGTTAAGTCAAAACCTGGTGCCTTTCGTAAGTTCAGTTTACATATTTCTTTCTTGACTTCTGTAGGAGTAAAACTTTTGATAGGGATAAACATTTTATGTAATGCTTTAATTATTGCTTCCATCTGTAAAGTTTTTATATACCTTTTTTGGATCTGTATTTTAACTTGTTAGGTTTTATTCGATTTATGTATTTGTCTCCCGAAACCGTATAAAATAGAAATCTCGCAACCCTTATGTAAATCATAATAATATTTAATATTCTTAATTCGACTAAGAGAGACGTGTGTCTATTAGACCGTCGAAGAACATTAGATATAATCAAAAAAAATTTATAGTCATCCAGTATTGTGAAGCTGAGTGGTCATTTCATGTAAAAATAAATTTACACCATCTCAAAACATACATACCCGCCATGGCCTAAATATTACATTAATCTCTCGTTTTTAAATGTCCTTCAACTGGGCCACCCGCACCGTAAAACAAATCAAGAAGCGGCAGAGACTAATTGCACCGTACCTTTGGGGGACCACGGTTCACTGCGGTTATCCTTTTTGTTAGTTATTATGATTTACGGAATTATAACTTACCCAGCGATCTAAATTGTTTATCTCACTTATATGTCACCGTTGCATTTGTTTACCAGGCTTTGGAGCCCGCTGTAGTTAAAATAATTACATACTATATACTCTGGGCTAATTAGCAAAATACAAGGAAAAGTTATTTACCAGCAATTTTATTGCTGGAATCGAATCTTATTATTGTATGTATTAAGCAAAGTCCGCAGATAGTGTGCTACTTTTTTTATAAACAAAATGGCGCCCGAAAATCGTGTTTTTTTCAATTTTTGGTCTATAACTCCAAAGATTTTAACTTTAGACCAAAAACACTCAAATAAAAATTCACCGCAATTAAATTCTGCATAGAGACGTGTTTTTTCCGATTTACTTCGACGAAAACTTTCCCCGGAAAAAGCGGGTTTTTCCAACAAAATCTTTAATTTTCAACTAAACTTTTAGATAAGTAGTTGTTAATCAATAATTAAATAACTTGGTAACGTAAAAGCCCTTTCCGTATATATTATAATTCCAGAAGCCGATGGAAATTGAATGAACAGTTTAGCAACAATTAAAATGTTAATTAAAAATTTACGGTCGCTATAATAACGACAATAATTATGATGCATAAGAATAACTATTATTTTTTCATAAAAAGACACTATACCTATCTAATGTACTTTACAGAATTGAAATTGGACTATTTAAGCGGCCCCAGGAATATTTTAAAATTATAAACAATTTTTTGGTTTATAAACAAATAGAATATCTCGGGAAATATTAAACTATATTAAATTGTGAAAACGGTATTCGAAAGACAGCGGCAGGACGCTTTTTTAAAAGAAAAAACATTTAATTATGACGAGTGGTTCCTGAGATACAACCGGTCAAAGTTGACCGGAATTTACGGCAAAGATATAAACAATAGGATCAAAATTTTCAAATCATCACCTTTTTATTTTTGTCCTCTTTCTCCACACCAATTTTCATATCTTTAAAATCCTCATAACATATCGATAAAAACTATCGATGATACGTGTGAAAATTGCCAAAAATAGCAAAATTCCAATCAAAAATTAGGTTGGAGAAAATGTAACCCTCAAAGTTCAAAATCGGTATACCTTAACAAAATGCATTTTCTCGGCTTCCCATGGAGCAATTTCCTTCATTTTTTTTTGTTTCCTAATAACTCGAGCAGAGCCATCGAACTAACGCATTATTAAATCTCAAACTTGCTTTTGTTTTGTTATAATAGATTAATTTATTTATAAGAACAGAAAATTACATATTTTTTTCCAGTTGTAGGCTTTTTTTTTAGATAAACTTACTACAAGTGTACCTTTTAAAGTTAAAAACATAAATATTCTCATTTGAAAGCTGTATAATTATTTAAACAATTTTTATTTAAACAAATTAAAATATTGTGTAATAATAAATAAATTAATTTATTATAACAAAACAAAAGCCAGTTTGACATTTAATAATGCGTTAGTTCGATGGCTCTACTCGAGTTACTTGGGAACAAAAAAAAGAATGAAGGAAATTGCTCCATGGGAAGCCGAGAAAATGCATTTTTTTTAACGTATACCGATTTTGAACTTTGAGGGTTACATTTTCTCCAACCTAATTTTTGATTGGAATTTTGCTATTTTTGGCAATTTTCACACGTATTATCGATAGTTTTTATTATAATAATATATGTTATGAGGATTTTAAAGATATGAAAATTGGTGTCGAGAAAGAGGACAAAAATAAAAAGGTGATGGTTTGACAATTATGATCCTATTGTTTACATCTTTGCCGTAAATTTCGGTCAACTTTGACCGGTTGTATCTCAGGAACCACTCGTCATAATTAAACGTTTTTTCTTTTAAAAGAAGCATCCTTCCGTTGCCTTTCGAATACCGTTTTTACAATTTAATTTAGTTTAATATTTCCCGAGATATTCTATTTGTTTATAAGCCAAAAAATTGTTTATAATTTTAAAATATTCCTGAGGCCGCTTAAATAGTCCAATTTCGATTCTATAAAGTACATTAGATAGGTATAGTGTCTTTTTATGAAAAAATCATAGTTATTCTTATGCATCGTAATTATTGTCGTTATTATAGCGACCGTAAATTTTTAATTAACATTTCAATTGTTGTTAAACTGTTCATTTAATTTCCATCGGCTTCTGGAATTATAATATATACGCAAAGGGCTTTTACGTTACCAAGTTATTTAATTATTGATTAACAACTACTTATCTAAAAGTTTAGTTGAAAATTAAAGATTTTGTTGGAAAAACCCGCTTTTTCCGGGGAAAGTTTTCGTCGAAGTAAATCGAAAAAAACACGTCTCTATGCAGAATTTAATTGCGGTGAATTTTTATGTGGGTGCTTTTGGTCTAAAGTTAAAATCTTTGAAGTTATAGAGCAAAAATTGAAAAAAGCACGATTTTCGGGCGCCATTTTGTTTATAAAAAAAGTAGCACACTATCTGCGGACTTTGCATATCTATATTATTAATATATACAATCATAAGATTCGATTCCAGCAATAAAATGGATGGTAAATAACTTTTCCCAAAAATGGCCTATTCTCCGATAATCAGCCCAGACTAATAAAGGTGTTAGATAAAATACTGTCCAAGTAAGACATCAACGTAACATCATCCAATGACCTGGATCCCGCGTACCAAAAAAAGTTGATTAATAGCAAGCTGAAAATTTGTTAATAGCTTTACGGTGTCTTGTCGGACAAACTTTGATGTATGGGAACACTGGTACAGGGGAAGTGTTAATTGTGGAACAGGTTAAAAATTTGGAACGTCAGACTACGAAAACGTTCCATGTATTTTGTCGGACAGAACGTCCACTCACTAGGCATTTTAATGAGTGGAACACGAAGAACATGTCAAATGACAGGAATCATGTTGGTTAGTAATAGCAGGCTGATTTTTGTATGAGTGTTTAATGAAAGGGTAACAAAGGTGCCCCTGTTCCAGTGTTCCCATACACCAAAGTTTGTCCGAGTAGACACCGTTAAGCTATTAACAAATTTTCAGCTTGCTATTGGTACGCGGGATCCAGGCCTATGTAATTTAGGAGGTAAAAATAAAACAGTTCTTATGATTTTATCGAGATAACGCAATTCAAAAAGCAAGTTTCTGCGTAGATTTGAAACAACACAATTTATAAAGTTCTCCTCTACCTTTTTAATGGATTATAAGTTTTTACTCCTTTTTTGTACATGTCATCTATAAATTTGAGTATAAAATTTAGATAACCCACTTATAATCTGTTTTCAGCTATTAATGTTGATAAATAATGGATATTATTACGTAACAAATACTTATTGGTCATAGAAGGTTTTATTTAATTGTGGTTTTTCAATATTACTAACCAGCGCGTGGCATAAAAAATATTAAAGTTAATATAAATGTTTATAGGTCAGTATTTTAATTTAGAAACTCGCAACTTTTATAACCATTTTTCTCGAAAATGTATATCGCAACGTTTTATAGAAAAAATATATGATGTTTTTAACTTTTTATTATTTTTTTTTTTTCGGATTGGACTATAGTCATTCAGCCAGTCTCAATCAAAAGTAAATGTATTAAAGATATTGCCAATTAGTGAAACATGGTTATTATAATAATATTACAATATTTTACTTCTTATTTTACCTACTTATTACAGCTAATGTACATACTATGTTAATAAAAATATTAGAAATATATTATACTTAATGTTTATCAAGAACACATGGATAGCGCTAATCGAAAAGGAACCAAGCGACATTTGAGAAAAAATGAGTTAATAGCACCAAAAGACAGCCAGATATTCACTTTATATGTGTAAAATAATCCGTACGTCTACGGAGCTTCTAGCGACATCTGTAGAAAAAAGGTCCAAGCGACAGTCGAAAAATCAGGCAGTTTTCTTTATTATAAAAAGACCCAAGCATTAGTTTCTTTAATATTTTTGCAATAAAAGGAACCAAACGACCTGAAAGGCGGTTGGTTTCTCTTATATTGTTGAAAATATTTCAACCAAATGACATGCAAGGCGGTTGGTTCTTTTTATATTATTGCAGTATTTGTTACCAACCGACATGCAAGACGGTTGGTTCCTTTTATATTATTGTGGACATTAAGTCCTTATTACAGTTTTGTCCAAAAGCTGCCCTTAAATTTTACAAAATTAAAAACGTAGACGATTTTTAGGATGAAATTGAAGAATTTGATTCCCTGCCTGACTTTGATTTGAACGCAGGAGAAATTTAATGAAAGACATATTTTAGCAAAACTTAAGTTCCTATACTTGAATATTAGTTTTAAAATATTTGTTGCTTGTTTAGAATTTTTGATTTTATGAGTTTTTTTAAAAAAAATTATTAATCATCTTAAGAATAAGAAAATTAACGCAGATATTTTTTTGTGAAAGAGAGATTAAGAAAAGTTACGTTCCTACACTTGAGTATGATTGGTTTTAAAGTTTTTTGTATGTTAAAAATTTTTGATTTTATGAGTTTTAAGACTATTATTGCTTAAATTAAGACTAAGAAAATAACCAAAGATATATTTTTTTAAAGATAGAAAAAACCATACCTATACTATGAGTTTTAGTTTTATTATAAGTTTATTGTTTGGTTGCAATTTTCGAGTTTTCTTGCCTTAAAAATAAATAAATATAAATTTTTACCACAAATATCGTATTTCTTATTTCTATTCTTCTATAGTTTAAAGATTTCTTGATTAAAAATATTTATATTTTTTTAATAATTTCTTAAGAGGAAACAGTAGCGATCAACAGGTAGCGAAAACGCGTTCCAAGATTGCGGCTGTAATTTTTAAAAATTTTTCGAGATATTTGGCACACGTATTTGTAATATATTAAAGAATGGCGGTACAGAGCCCAATTTGAAAAATATATTAATATGTCGAAATTACTCTGTAATTAAATACAATATTAAAAAAACGAGCCTGTACCGCCATTAAGAAGAACAAAAAAATACACTTTCTTCAAATAAACTTTTTTATCCGATGCCTAGATTTTGTGTCATTTTGGAACTAATAAAATTTTTTATTTCATTAGTAGTTCCAAAATGACACAAAATCTATGCATCGGATAAAAAAGCTTATTTGAAGAAGGTGTATTTTTTGTTCTTCTTAATGGCGGTACAGGCTTGTTTTTTTAATATTGTATTTAATTACAGAGTAATTTCTACATATTAATATATTTTTCAAATTGGGCTCTATACCGCCATTCTTTATTATATTACGAATACGTGTGCCAAATATCTCGAAAAAATATTCAAAATTACAGCCGCAATCTTGGAACGCGTTTTTGCTACCTGTTGATCGCTACTGTTTCGTCTTAAGTAGGTATTTTCTTTTTTCGAATATTATTATACTAAAGTAAAATTTCTAGAAAGAAGCATTCTAGATTCTCTTAATCTCTAAACATAACCATATGAGTCTCATGGTTCCATTTACACCAGTAAATAGTTTTTCTGAAATAATTGAAAAAGAACTAACCACCAAAACACTATCAAAAAACAATAAAAGTTAACTTATGAAAAAAAATTTAATAGTGGTTAATATTAGCTTTCGAACGCGGTATCATACCGTAAAAAGTCTCTAATATCTTAAAAATTACAAGGAAAAACATTTTTTATTTTTGTAACCTTAATTACTCAAAATCAACTTTTGGCGGTTGGTTCCCTTTCGATTAGCGTTATCCACATAGTGTATACATTTTACAAATAACTATATTAATGTTAATTATTTAAAATGTATTCGTTTTTGTATTTTTTTTTGTTTTTTGTTTTGTTTTTTTTTGTCACTACGATAAAATGTCAACCCGGTTCAACCCCTCGGAGGTTTAAATCCTCTTAGTGATTTTTTTCTTTAAATTTTTCCAATTTAAATAGTATATTTTTATAATCTAGTTATTAGATTATTTGAGATAGTATATTTTTTAATTTAATATTTTTTTTAATTCTTTTTTGTTTCATTGTATTAATATTTTTTTTTATTTTTTTAACATTTTATTTAACAGCATACAAACACAGCATAGGTATCAGTGATAACCCATATTGCGCCTGTGGTGGAATGGGAGATCTACAGCACCTCATATTGGAGTGTGGACAGTACAGACAAAATATTAAAGTAATGTATGAAAAGTTAATTGATCTTAATTGTCCTTTACCTGTCAATTTAAACTAAATTCTTTTTCCAAAAAATAAGCAGACGTTACAATGTCTTTACGAATATGTAACGTCCTGTAAATTTAAATTTTAAATAGGCTTAGATAATAAAATTAAAAATTGTAAAAATATCACACAAAATTGAAAAATGTATCCATTAATATATTATAACACCCTGTAAATTTAGATAATAAGTAGGCTTAGATATTAACTTAAAATTTTTATTGTAATACCATACAAAAAAAAATAGTCTGGCTAATTGGCTATGTCAAAGCCATTAATAATAAAAAAAAAAACATTTTATTTAAACATATTTTACAAATACCAAATTTTTACTTAAAAATAAGGAGTAGGTTCTTTTGGAAAACTAACTCAGCATGCCACCAGGAGGAGATAACGTGTCTTGCTAGCATAGCAGATGAAAACTTTTATAACCTAACTTACCTACACATTTCTTCTTCCTCTTGACTGGCTTTACAACTCGGGGTGAGTCTTCGCCGCATCCACTATGGCCCTCCATCGTCTGCGATCTTGCGCTTCGATTTGCCATTGTTGTACCCCAATCCTAGATAGATCGGTTTCAACATCATCCTTCCATCTTTTTCTGGGACGGCCCACTGATCTTCTACCGTCTGGTCTCTCGAAGAACACTGTCTTTAGCACTATGTCTTCCTCTGATCTTACTACATGACCTGCCCATCTTATCCGATTAGCTTTTATATGTGTGACGATGTTTTCAGTACCATATAGAGTCACCAATTCAGCATTGCGGCGCCTTCTCCACTCTCCTGTCAATTCATTTATTCAAATTCCGAAAGTATTCCTTCCATCGCTCTACGATTTCTGTTTCCATCATTATCAGTTCACCTGCTTCATTTCTCATAGCTTGTGTTACCCCAACATTTCCACCTTGTCTGACTGTCTTCACTTCCCCTAAAGAATTTTCTTATTTGATTCCTCTCGCCACTTATTTCCATTACTCGTATTTGCTGTTCTATGTAGCTTCTCTTTTTAGTTCTGAGTAGTTGCCTTGTCTGTGCCCTCGTTCTGCGAAAATCTGCTTTGTTCTCATCTGTAAGGTTTTGTAGCATTTTCATTCTTTTGTGAGTTTTTGTTTCCAGCATTTCTTCGCATTGTTTGTCAAACCATTTCTGTTTTGGGCGAGTCCTCTTTTTCCCAATGGTTTCTTTCGCTGCTTGTTCTATCACTGATGCCACTCGCTGCCATGCATCTCCTAGGTCTACACTTTGGTCTTTCTCTCCCAGCAATTGAAATCTGTTGCTTATGGCTACTTGGTACTCCAGTTCTTTATTTGGTGTTTGAAGAGCTTCTGTCCCATCTTTCTCTTTGTTCTTGTTGCTCCATCTTCTGTACTGATATTCGTGTTCTCAACTTTAATTTTACAAGAAAATGATCACTATCGCTGTCAGCTCCTCTCATACTTCGTGTATTAATAATGCTACTAGAGTGTCTTGCATCAATGAGGACATGATCTATTTGGTTACGTGTTCTTCCATCATTTGACACCCATGTGACCTTGTAAATGTCCTTTCTTTCAAATTGGGTGGATTTAATAATCATGTTATTAGATATTGCGAATTGTGTTAGCGGTGTCCATTATCATTTGTTGTATCGTGTAGGCTATGTTTACCAATTACTTCTCTTAAATAGTCTTCCTTACCTAGTTTAGCATTACAGTGCCCCATTACTATTTTGATGTCATGTTTTGGCGCTGCTTTATACTGTTGGTCTCGTAATTCGTAAAATTCGTCCTAAATGGCATCGATGTTCTGTTTCCTATCTTTACCTGTGCATATGAGTCTGCCACGCACATTTGAGTGAGCTGCACTAATTTTCTTGGTATTCCCATTTCTAGCATTGCTAGCCATAGTCTGCTTCTTTTTATCGAGTCATATGCTTGCTGGAAATCTACGAAGATTTGGTGTACATCTCGGTTGAATTCCCAGTTTTTTTCTAATATTTGTCGGATGGTAAATATTTTATCTATTGTTGACCTTCCACTTCGAAAGCCGCATTGGTAGTCGCCTAGAATATCTTCCGAATACGGAGTGAGTCTCTTTAGTAAGATAATTGATAGAATCTTATACGCTGTACTAATAAGCGATATGCCTCTGTAGTTTCGAACCTACACATTTAAAGATTAAAATTAAAATTTGTAAAAAAACAATAATAAAGGAAAATAAAAAAAACTCAATGCGTATATTTTTATATTAATATAGACTGCGCGTCAGAGAAAACGGCACCCCACAAAATGGGTCATTTTTGATGTCTCAAATTTCCTAAACCTGTACGATTTAAGTGATATTATTAATATGTTATAGCCATATTCTTTAACAATAACGCTGTAATGATATTATTGCTAGACAGGTAAATTGTCATTGTATACCGGGTGTAAAGATCAAAAAGTGTTTTTTTTTCTACAAGTTCGTAACACCCTGTGCGATATTCTAGCATTTATAAAATACTAAAATTAAAACCCAACTGTAGCCTCAGGTTTGCTTAACATTCTGTTTTTTATTCATTCGCTTATGTTGGATAATAAAAAAGTTAGGTACTTTAACAACTAGCCATGTTCTTCATCAGTAGTACAAGATGTTTCTAAATAAGTGCCACAAACTTTAAGGGGTAATTCTGCATTAAAAAATAATGACCGTTTGCTTTATAAAGATTTTTATGTAAGCAAATGCTTCGTTTCCGAGATACAGGATGTTGAATTTTTTCTTACAAACTGACGATTTATTTATTGCTCTTAAACCGGTTGTGATATGCAAATGCAATTTGGTAGGTTTTAAGAGGTAGTTATTGCACATTTTTTGGGGTTTTAGTTGGGTTTTAATTTCAGTATTTTATAGATGCTAGAATATCCCACAGGGTGTTGCGAGCTTTGAAAAAAAAGACAGTTTGATTGGTCCACCCGGTATACAATGAAAATTGACCTGTTTAGCAACATTATTATTACAGAGATATTCTTAAAGAATAAGCCTATAACACATTAAAAAAAATACTTAAATCGGACAACATGTTTAGGAAATTCGAGACATCAAAAACGTCCCATTTTGTGGGGTTTTCTCGCAGTGTGACGAGCAGTGTATTATATCTTTATATTTTATATTGTATATTAAGTAGTTACCACAAAAATTAATAATGTATAATAATATGAGTAAATGTTAATAATATAAGTAAATTGTAGTTTTATAAACTAATTACCTTTTTTGTTTTAGGTGAGTTGTGAGATCAATCAAAAATTAAACCGTATGATATAATACGTAAGTAGTATACAATTTATTTTATTATACCAGCAACATAATAATTGACGTGATTTTTTAAAAGAGATACTGTCTTTATATATTAAATACCAATTTCATGATTTGAAACTGACTAATATTTCTCAACTTTTCAACTGCCAAGTACTTCCCGGAGTTTTCTGTCTCGCCTGCCTGTCATATTTAAACGTATTCTATTCGGTGCGTTGGAAATTACTTGAACCAGTCTAGCAATATGTCATATGTTATACTCTTCTATTTTATTTAGAAGCATTTTGTAATTCTTGCTGTTCTAAACAGACATAAAAGGCTGTACATACAGATGTATAGTCGAGATAATACAAAAGAACACGTATAGTCTATTTCACAAATTTTCGACTAGTTTGGATTAGGGATGTAAGCTTTGACTTAACCCATGCATTATGCGGTGAAAGTTAATAGCAAATTTTACCAATATTTAAAGCACTTTCGAAGAAAAGTAAAAATACGATTTTAACTGATAATGTATTTTACATTCATTTAGAGAAATATACATTTATTAGCGCAAAAAGAGAAGAAAATTACAAATTCTTTTTTTTTTTTCTAAGTAGTAGTGGTAAGTGTTAACTGATAAAATAATAAAATATCACTCAAAATGTTTCTTAATAAGAAAACTTCAACGTATTGCCTTACAGTTTAATCAAGAATTAGACCCTTTAATTTCATTTAATACTGTCGTCGGTATCTTCATTTCACATCGGTATCTTCGATGTGAGTTCACGAATCCATCATTCTTCTATTAACTTTGCACATTTCAATAAATTCTCATTCAATCAAGATTTAGCAGATACAGATACACCTGACAGAAGATTCGGTGGACAGGTTTCCTCAGGATATTTCTTTTTATGATACCAATATCAGCTCCTTTAGCTGGGAAAATAAATTCTCTGAAACATACGGCCTTAATAGACTCAACTCGAGTACGAGTCAAGTCAAGTTATTTATTCATGTTAATATACAAAAGTACTTACATATGTCAAAAAATAAGGTACAGCTTTGGTTCACAGATATAAAATGCAAATATAAAAACACAAGGCTTAATAGGAAATAATACATACATTAATTAATTAAGACAAACACTTTCTGGATTCCTAAGAATAAATAAAGTATAATTCAACACTTCACAACCTAGTTCCGAACATTAAAGTTAAAATTTAAAAAAATTCATCACTTCGAGTCAATTATAAGACAAGCACCGCACCTATACTAAAGTCACAATAAAGGTGCACTAGAAATAAACAAACCAAGACACGTTGAATGTTACGGGGAGCACTCCCGGATAATGATTTATAATTATAAACTTTGTAAACCATGATTTGGATTTACAATGTAGATACACTGTAAATCATGATTTCGGAGTGCTCCTCGTGTCTTGGTTTGTTTATTTCTAGTGCATATTTATTGTGATATTAGAATAGCTCCTAATATTCCCATTCAATGTTTCTTGGTAACTCTAGTGAATGGCCTAACTTTTTCGATTTGTTTTCCGCCCTTATCATAAATAATACTGAAATTACCGATCTAGTACAATCGTTTTATTTATTTAAAATCATATCTCAAAGGTGAGGCTCTTAAAATCATGAATAATATAACAATCATGAAAGCACTGTTAAACGAATTACATACTCGGTAATAAATGTCTTAATAGTAATGCAAGCCACGTTCAAATAAGCGAATTTAAACGCGACAGTTAAATTTTGGTACACTTAGGTTTATAGAATTTGAAAGGAAAGACAAAACATTAAAAACTCTTATGAATACCTTAATTTTACAGACGAAAGATAGAAGTGAAAGATTTGAAAGCAATCAAGTATACAGACTTCTTAGAAATATTTCTAAAGCTTAACGGATGGCATTATCATGAAATATAAAAATATTGTAGGTGGCCTACACAAAAAAAATTGTCTGATTTTTCACTTGAGCTACCCTTACGCCCGATATTATCATAGAAAAAAAGACAATAATGTTCATAACGGATATCGAAAACTGATCCTCTGATCCATTTAATTTAACGGTTATATTTTGACATAAAAACGAGAATCCCGTACAACGATCACTTTAGAGACGTTGCTTCGTTTTGTTATATCTATCTTACGTCTTGGCCCTATACACAATGGGTTCGAATAAGGATTTATCGATTACATTCTTAAGTCTGGCGTTGGGTTTTTGACCTTTTCTGTTTTTACTAACATTCGTAGCTGGGAAGTTATGCTATAAATTCTTCCTCATGCCACTTCTATTCCACGAGGTAGCGATGCGCGCGCAACGTTGCCGAACGAAGGGAAGTTTCTGGAATCAAGGAATTATTCATGCCGTTTACCCGTTCTCAGCATTCAGCTGCAATGTCAGCTATTCGAAATGAATAGGAATTTTTGATAAACGTACATTTTTTAAAAATAAACTTGTACATCATGTTTGTAAATTTTCATCAAATACGTTCTTTGTCCATTTTTACTGCTTTACATACTGTACCTAATCAGGTCTGAAAAACATTCAGGAGTTATACACGTTGAAAAAGGACAACTGATGAGCAAAAGCTAAATAATAAACAAGAAAAAATGGAAATATTATTGCGTGCAAGTTTCCGAACCTGATCTTCTTCTTCAACCTGTGTTCATCCACTGCTGGACATAGGCCTCTTCTATTTCTCATAATCTTCCGAACCTGATAATCTGGTCAATCTGTGCAAAAACTACCGTCCCACGGCTGTTACTAATAATAATAACGTATTTTTAATGAAATAGTTGTCGATGTGAGTTCATCTAAATCTAAATGATGTGGAAAGGAGAGTCTCTAGTAGTCACAATACAAAGTGAGCTTATTAAGTACTACTTGATGCTTGATGGTATGTTTCTCTGACCGGTTTGGTAGTTTAGATTGATTTAGAAACTTTACTATCAGGCATACTTCTTCTTATTGTAGTGCCTATCCGTTTCGGATGTTGGCGACCGTCATGGCAATCTGTACTTTGCACACTGCTGCCCTAAAAAGATTTGTGGTTGTTGTGTTGAATCACATACGTAGATTTTTCAGCCAGGAAGTCCTTCGCCTTCCTAGTCCCCGCTTTTCTTCTACTTTTCCTTGCAAGATTAGTTGCAACAGTCCATAATATCTTTTACTGTTATTCATGATGTGCCCGAGGTATTCAATTTTGGCTGTTTTTATTGTGATTAACAGCTCTTTTTATTTTGCATTCTCAGCAAAACACCCTGATTAGTAATATTTAAGATATTTTCAGGATTTGACGATAAAGCCACATTTCAAAAGCATTAATTTTCTTGCAGGTGGCGTGTGTGAGAGTCCACGACTAAACTCCGTACAACAGTATGAGAAAGATATAAGATCGTAATAACCTTATTTTTATGGGTATTGGCATACGAAACTCATAAAAGGATCGCAGTATAATGGACATACTATCTTGTAGATGTTTTATGTAGTTAGTTTTTACACTATCCTTGGCTAGGTTAATACGTCTAAATAAGTCGCAGTCAGTGATTGGGTGCGTTCGGACGACCATAGCGGCTGGCTGTCAGCAGAAATCGGCTGAGTGGTTGTATCCAGCCGTGATAGGGAAAGCTTAGTAAATCTCTCAGCGGCTGGCTTCCAGCGGTGACGTCTGACAGCTACTGCTGGCTCAGCTGTCCAGCCGCTGTGGTCGTCCGAACGCACCCATTAGTTTCAAAATTGTTTCCTCCCATTTTAGATTTTATTAAGCTATCTCGTATCAGAAAGATGTCCTGCGCAAATTGTAGGTGGGAGAGCATTTTGTCGTTCATATTGATTCCTTTGGCGCCCCACTCTAGTTGTTCATCGTATTGACTTATTTATAATTCTGTATATAAATCTTCTACAGCCCATAATGGTTCATCTAAGATGGTGGTGATATTTTAACGTTTAATTTCATTATTTCTTTTTCTTTATCCTGTTATCTTTAATCGTTTGTTGGATTTGTCCACTTTTATGTTTTCGGTTGTTCGACCTAATAGATTTTTGCATTTTTATTAACTTATTTCTTTAAGTTCATGGTGCTATTTGCTTCTATTACTTTGCATTTCTCCTTCTGTTTCATTAGTGTTTGTATTTAGCGATTTTCTTATACGATTTCTTTTGACAGTGTGCCTTCTGGCTTACCTCTGTAACTTATATTATACTGTCATACAAGGATGTTAGTTATACAGTTGAGTCCAGGGTTCTTCATTCGTGCGTCACGCCATATACTCAGGTGAACAGCCGTAGCGCAGCGGCATGATACTGGTCTCATAAGCCAGAGCGCACGGGTTCGAGCCCCGGCACATACAATCCATTTTCATTTCTAAAAATGATACGAGCTGTTCAGCGTGCCTCGGAGAGTACGTTAGGCCGTCGGCGTCGGCCCCCTGGAATAGTGTACATCGACACTAGTTACTTGAAACAGGGTTAAATATGTAATTGGCGCCGGAACAATCCGAAAGGATCTCCCCGGCAAAAATGCCATACGATTATTATTATTAATATTACGAAACCATACGAAATTCAACGTCATTTAAACCATACGAAATAAGTCGAAAATTTACTCCACGCAACAGCAAGTGATAGAAAGTGGCTACTGCTCTGATCACTGATTATATTATCACATTTGACGGTGTCAAATAAATATAATGTAAAATGTTAGCTTTGCTTTAAAATTTAGGCGCAGAATCACAGCTACATTTGAAGCAGCTTAATAAATTATTTTCAAATCATTAGTGATTAATAAACAAATAGTTTTTGCACGCATAATCTAAAAACTTTAATAAATTATTTTGTAATTTCACTTTTGCGGAAACTTAATAAAAATCATTCCTTAACTACTGCGTGAATGACGTTAACTTGGTATGTAGATTAATGGCAAAATGAAATACAGTTACCATAAAATTTTAAATCCAAATATAAAATTAGTGGTGAAAGCAACTGTTTATGTAATGTAAACAACTGCAAAAACAGGACAAAAAACAACAAAAAATCCAAGAAACTGACAGCCACAAGTAAACAAAGACAGAAACACAGAAACGTCACAAATTGTACATAAAATCTGAAATCGCCAAGCGTCTTTTTTAACCTATCCCTTTTCGATGTACTGTGTCTAGAGCGTTCATAAAAATAACATTTATCTTTACTTAATAAAAGGCGGTAGCTGGTTTGTTTTAAGTTTCATGCGCAGAAGACAATAATGCTAGATAAAAAGTATGTGTTTTATCTCGCCAGATATTAATGACGCTCGGGTAAAGAACCATGGACTCAACTGTATAATATGTAGGTGCATTCTCAAAATCTTACCAAAGATGTTTCTGAAAAAAAAACTTTTAGGAAAAGAAACAATGAATAGAACTATTAGTTATTCAATGTGACTTTAAAAAACACAACTGGCTTTATACTTTTTAAATTTTCTTTGGAAGCTATTAATAAAATTAGCATAGGTCATAAATATTTGTCCGTTGTGTGAAATAAATATGAAAATTCCGCAATTTTCCATAAAACCGTCAAAGCTTTGAAAACAAATATGCATACGAGTAGAACTATTTGCCCGTGTAAAAAGTTAAACGATGCGCACATATTTTTCATTAAAATAGTTTTAAAAACTGTGCGGTTAACTCTAGTTTTTTTTTTAATGTACCGTATGGGACTTTTTGGTAGACAATCAAATGCATTGCTAAACACACAATATTTTTATACCAGAACTAAAAAAGTATTAAAAAAATTACCTTTGTACTATCTTTCGCGAAGAATATACCACACAATTGTGCTATCACGTCTTTCGGGTCAACGGCAGTCGCGTGCAAGAAAGAATCACTTTCCGCACTAATTAGGAAAATAACTATTTTTCTATCAGATAAAAATGAATTCTGACAGGAAGGGTATTTTGACTATCTTAACCCATACTTACTCGTACCCTTTATGCTATAGATATGTGATAACAGGAACTTGTGACTGTCAAAATCTCCAAATTTGGTCCTTCGAGCTAGATTTATTTTTTGTCCAAGTTGCACCGGTCCCATTTCTTGTAGTAGCTATGAAATTGAACTTCTCAAACTTGACGAAAATTTGGTAGTAATGAAAAACTTTTACATAATTGATAAAGCTAGGAATATTAGGAATATGTCCATAGATTCTTATATATAGGTACTAATGCTGTTCTCTGTTAATAGTCTTAAGATTTCTTTAGGCATTTCATCCGGTCCAATGGTTTTATAATTTTTTATACGTTTTAGTGTTTTTTCAATTTCCTCTTTGGTAATTGTAAGTCAATTTCTATCTCTTAATTCTATTGTCTCCATTCTTTTATGGTCTTCAAATAGCTATATATTCTTCGGATCGATATTTTCTCTATCACGTTGTTCTCTGATCTTTCCATTTCTGCACATCCATTTTTCTGATAGCCACAATTCCTTCGCATCTTTAATTTGTTGTTTTATTGTTTTATTGACGTTTCTGTTCTGTTGTTCGTTTTTATTCTTGTATTTCCTCCTTTTCGACATCGATAACTTTATTTCTTGTGTTATCCATTGTTTGATTTTGGGGTACCGCCCTCCAATTGTTGTATATGATGTTACTCAGGATCTTCTTAAACTCGCTCCATTTTTCTGTAGCGTTAAGTTAATTGTCTTTTTACTTTATGAACTTCCTTGTGTATTTGTTCTTTGCCTGTTGGCAGATATCAGCCAACAATCTTTGGATTTTAATGATGGTTATAATAATTTGGTTAATTTGGTTTCTTGCTATGTTTCCACCGCTATCTCTAGGTGCTTTCCAGGTTTATATTCTTCGAACTGGTAGCTTGTACCATGTGTTCTTAATAATGAGTTCGTTGTCTTTGTAAAACTGAACTGAACTGTAAAATCTTGCTCTTGTGTTTAAATTAAGTTTGTGAATTATAGTCATTATTATATAATGAATTGTGAATTATAGTCAACATTAGAGAGCAATGCAAAATTTAAGATATTGTAAGATGGAGAAGGCAGCGCAAGACCATGTAAGACGAATGGATGAGGATCTCTCTCTCTCTCTCTCTCTCCCTCTCTCTCTCTCTCTCTCTCGCTCTCTCTCTCTCTCTCTCGCTCTCTCTCTCTCTCTCTCTCTCTCTCTCTCTCTCTCTCTCTCTCTCTTGTCGGTTCCCCATTATTGAGGATCGTGATTTCTTCCAATATTCCTAACAATGTTTCTTCATTGGTCTCTATCTTCAGCTGCTCTAAGAGCTTCGTAGAATGAGTTTCCAGTTAAATTTTTTATTTGGTCGGAGCATCTAGTTGGTGATCGTTCTCTTGATCTTCTCCCTGGAACGTTTCCAGAAACAATTAATCTCTCCAAACTGTCGTCACCTCTGCGAACCACGTGAAAAAAGAATTGCAGTATTCGTTGCAGACATATTGTGGACAGCCTTTTTTTAATCTTGAGTTGGCTTAGAATGGAAACGTTTGTCCTATGAGCTGTCCAAGGTATACGCAGTATTCTTCTCTAGCACCACATCTCAAAGGCATCAATTTTTTGGCGCTCGCATGCGCGAAGAGTCCAAGTCTCTGCTCCGTATAGAAATATTGAGAATATAAGGGCATTCACCAGTCTCATCTTGATATTTTGAGAGATATATCTGTCTTTTCAAACTTTAGTTAGGCGACTCATCGCATTTTTTGCCATACCAATTCGTCTCCGAACTTCTGCTTCACAGTTACCATCGTTAGTTATACTAGACCCGAGATAGACAAAGGTGTTTACTATCTGGTATTCCTGTAACATGTTAGTCAGTTGAATAGTGTCGAATCTGTCGACCACCATAATTTTTGTCTTAGCTTTATTGATTTCAGACCAACTTTATTGCTTTATTGCTTTATGGATGAGGATAGACTCCCAAAAATTGCCCTAGAAAACAACCCGCCCGGTTCAAGACCCCCCGGAAGACCACATAAAAGATGGAGGGATAGTTGGCAATCTACCTCCCAGAAAATTAACCAGAGGCAGCTTCAGAATTAAACAGATCGAAAGATCTCCAAGAAGTAAAAGAAGAAGAAGAATTATAGTCGGTCTATATTTGGTTTTACTCTAATTCACATAAAAGCTGTAGTATTATGCATTTTCAAAATCGGGTATAATAATAATTTCGCATAAACATATATTTCGCACTGTTCCATTTAATGTTTGTTCAATGAACGTTTAGCGTTCTCGTAAACAAAGTTTGAATGTTTAATAATGCCAAACGTAAAATTTATTTATTTTTGCACACCATTATACACCGTTCTCTCACACGCATCTGATTGCAGTTCAATATTGAACACAGCACTAGCACTGTAGAGTTGTAGAGAATTAAACACGTTTTACTAATTATTAGAGTTATGGAAATAAGCATCGCAAATATGTCATTAATGTAATGAAGCTTGTTAGGTAACGTGTTGAACGAACTGGTGTTGCAGCAAAATATTTATAGTTTTAACGGAGCTAATAAACAAATGAACATTTCGTTAGAGTTGCTTCTCATATTATTAGATCCGTTTAGAAAATTCTGGTTTTCTTTGTTTGATAAGAAATTGTAATGATTATTGTACAATTAAATTAAAATAATTTTGAGCGAGGAGAATAACACTGAGATAAGAATAACAGTGTATTCTTTTTAAAACTCAAAATCAGAGAGAGAGAGAAAAATTCTCATTTCGAGACTATTCGAGAGAAAACCGCAAAATGTTGATGTTCACTTCGAGAGAAGGCAACAGAGAGAATCGCAGTATTTCTTCGTGTTAAGTGGTTATTGCTGAGAGAGTAAGAAACCTTGTCTGTACTTGTGTAGGGATAACACTAGATACTATATAAATGATTATTCAGGAATGATACTTTTTTATATTTATTGAACAAATAATTGAAATTGTTACATAATTTTACTACAATACTAATATTCTGTTAATCCAGCATTTTTTAAGTGCAACCACCCTCCTAAACATGCTATCTATGCACCTTGTTGCTTAAAGGACCCCGCACAAACCTTATGGAAAATAGGTCCCAGTGGATTTCGTTCATACTTTGGGAAAACTACTCTTTGAAGCATCCTGATAAAAAGTTCTCGGCACAACTCAATCGTATGAAGGATTTTCAAGATATAGAGGCCCAAACTCGGAAAATTATAAGATTTACGGGGTATTCAAATTCCGTGAGTTACTGGTTAGTTGACAACATGTAGACGTTTGGATCAAGGAAAAGTACTAGTAGTCTAGGATTTTTTCCTGGCTATCCAATGGCGACTTTTACTTTGACCTTGACCTTCAACGGACGTCATCTTCTAGAGTTTCGAGGGTTTTAGGCGTTAAATTGATATAAACAGATTACTCATGGGTTTTTGGGATCGCAAAACACGAATATGCCATAAGAATTGGCCTCCGGATGACGTGGTGGCCAGGGTCACTGCAAGGGACGTCATCTTCTAGAGTTTTGATGGTTTTCGGCATTTAATTGATGCAAATGAATTACTGGAGGGTTTTTTTGAGGTCGCTATATACGAATATGCCACCAGAACCGACTCCCGGAGCACCTGGTTTCCAAGGTCAATGAAAGGGGCTCCTGGAGTTTCGAGGGTCTTTGGTACTATTGATGCAAACGAATTTCTCATAGTTTTTTGGAGTTGCTGAACACGAATACCCCATCACAAGAGACATCGGAGAGAGCAAACAAATTCGAGAGCTTTCGGTACTAAATTAATGTAAACTGATTACTCACAGGTTTTTGGGGCTGCAGAACGTGACCCACGGAGCACCTGGTGCCTAAGGCAGGTCTTCTTCTGGAGTTTCGACAGTATGCATGTTCGGTAGTATGCATGTATGCATGTTCGGCAACCCCAAAAACCTAAGAGTAATCCATTTGATTCCTCCGAAACTCCAGAAAATAACCTGTCTTAGGCACCAGGTGCTCCTGTGTCTGTGCTGATCACGTATTCGTGTTCAGCAACCCCCAAAACCTATAACTAATCCGTTTGCATTATTGTAGTACCAAAGACCCTCGAAACTCCAGAAGCCCCTTTCATTGATCTTGGAAATCAGGTGCTCCGGGAGTCGGTTCTGGTGGCATATTCGTGTATAGCGACCTCAAAAAAACCTCCAGTAATTCATTTGCATCAATCAAATGCCGAAAACCATCGAAACTCTAGAAGATGACGTCTTTTGCAGAGGCCCTGGCCACCAAGTCATCCGGAGGGCAATTCTGATGGCATATTCGCGTTTAGCGATCCCAAAAACCCATGAGTAATCTGTTTATATCAATTGAATGCCGAAAACCTTTGAAACTCTAGAAGATGACGTCCGTTGAAGGTCAAGGTCAAAGCAAAGGTCGCCATTGGATATCCAGGAAAAAATCCTAGACCACTGGTACTTTTCCTTGATCCAAACTTCTACATGTTGCCAAATAACCAGTAACTCACGGAATTGGAATACCGCGTAAATCTTATAATTTTCCGAGTTTGGGCCTCTATATCTTGAAAGTCCTTCATACGATTGAGTTGTGCCCATGAGAACTTTTTATCAGGATGCTTCAAAGAGTATTTTCCCAAAGTATGAACGAAATCCACTGGAACCTATTTTCCATAAGGTTTGTGCGAAATCCTTTGCACCTTGATGCACCTTGTTGTTTAAATAGTCATTAGGGTTCCAATAAAAAATGATTCTCAGTGAATTCTCAATGAATAATACAGTTTGCCTTCGCATTGCAACCGACATTTTTATTTCATTTTATATTAGTTTTACTCCTTTGAGTAACTAGGTCAATTTTCCTTTGGAATTTACCAGCTGAACAGACGGGGTCGTGAGTTCAAGTTTTTGAATTCCCTCTTGTCTTCTTCGCTTCAGCACCCATCTGGCGTGCCATTTTTAGAAGCCATGGAGGTGTTAAAAGGCAAATAGTCCATTAAGTTTACAAAAACACTCAAAGCTACATAAAAACACATCTATCTTCACAGCTGAGGCAATAGAAATTCTAAAAGCACTAGAATATATACAACAGGAAGAGGAACAGAATGCCATTATCTTCTCCGATTCACTTTCAGTTCTAAAAATTTTGAAATCCAAGTCAAACACAACAAATGATATTATCTTTAACATCCAAACAATTATTAAAAAATTACAAGATCAAAATAAATTTATAAAATTCTTCTGGGTTAAAGCACACGTAGGAATAACAAACAATGAAATTGCAGATAAAATTGCCAAAGAAAGCATAGAAATGGGGGAACAGATAAATTGCGAATTAACTACGAATGAACAAATAAACATATCAAAACATAAAATGATGAGAAAATGGTCCTACTTGTGGCAAGAATACACCTTTACAAATCCAACACGTTACACCAAATTAGAAACCAAATTGAGGAAAACATCTTGGTACAATCAGTACGACTACAATCGCAAAAGCATAACCACTATTAGTAGAATGAAGTTTGGTCACGCATGTTATCCAGCACATTTACATAAAATCAAAATACTTGAGAGTGATCTTTGTGAAGATTGTAATAAAATTGGGGACCTGGACCACATCTTTTTTGATTGCCAAAAATATAGGGCTCAATCCAATGAGCTGTTCAGAAAACTTCTACAATTGAACATTGAAAGCCCATATAACATAATGTATCTTCTTGCTTTAAACAGAAAAGAGATTTACGATTGTTTGTTATATTTCGTCAGAATAACAAAAATACAAATTTAACAATACCTTTTGCTGCTACCTTATGTCTTTCCTTAATGTATATATACTTTATCTATCCGAGGCCTACCTTTGATCGTTTATAAAATGCCCTGATCGGCCCCTGGGCGAGAAGAGTGTAATCCTTGTGTTAAATCCTTGTACTCTCTTTTACAAAATTTGTATCTGGCTATGTGGGTTTTACCTTAAAGCCAAAAAAAAATATTTTTAATGTTTCTATTAGGTTGAAAACTTTGACTTTCAGTTGCCAGATGTCGCTAGACACCTACTCCATAAATGTCAGTTGAAATGCGGGGATAAGCTCTCGGAGTTTCGTCATTTGGGGTAGAGAGCAGCAAACCTACGCCTCTCTGATGATGACTCCAACTAGAGTCGAAAATCGTCGATTTAGAGTGCTGGTTCGCGCTCTCTGTTCTAAGTGAAGAATAAGACAGTTTTGCCTTTGTATTGCAACTGAATAAAAATGGTATACATTTTTATTTCAAAAAAATGATTATCTCTATCAACTGATCCTTGTTGGTTATTACTTCTTTGGCCAATTTCCTTTTTATACACTCCCAGACATTTACGATGTGATTTATATCTGGTGAGTTGCCGGGCCATGCATGGCAACACAGGAATTTGTTGTCATGCCATCCTGCATGACTTTTACATGCAGTGAGTGTTTAACAAGTTCTCACTGAGACAGGTTTCTCATCTCAATAAATTATCTCAACAAGAGAAATTTTTTATCGTTATTACTATCAATTAGATGTTTTCGGGCTTCAGGCCGTGTTTCATTTGGACTTCAGTCCCATCCACCATATTCTTCATGTCTGAACCCCATAGACTTCTCGTTGTTTACCTCTATACCTCAAAATTATGCTCCAGTAATAAAGATTTAGGGCAAATCAGTAGTCTATTGCGAAAATTCAGGGGTATTTTTTGGCTAAAGCCAAAATATTTTATAAAAATTCATCAATTTGTTAGAATACTGTTAGAATAAGTGTATCAGCATAGAGAGGCTCTTTTAATGAACAAAATTGAATTTGGCGTAAATTTTGTGGATTTTCTAGTTAGACCAGGTCGGTGTTTCATGATTAAAGATATATATTAATATTTATTTGCTAGTTGGTTCGTACGCTAGAAATGTGGCTAGTTCAAAATAAATCTCAAAGCTATCAAATAAAGCGATAAATTGACCTATAAACTATAAAAAAATACAAAGAAATTAAAATGCCACAGACAACTTATGACAAAGCCAACAGTTTGAGATTTAAAGTTAGAATTTTCAGTAGGAACGAAACATAGTCTACAACATAATAACATCAGAACGTTAATGCTATTATTTAGCTCTTTCTCTCTTGTTCTGAATGATGAGTGCTACTACTAGGGTTTAATCAAATTTTATTAGTGCTCCAGTGAGGTCCATAGAATTTCTAAAAGATTTGGTCCCTGGAAATTTATGTCAGAGTAAAACACGATTTGTAAATTAGATCTTTAAGAGTCATTTACGGAATTCCGTTAGATCAATTCAGAGGGAATTTTAATTGTAAATGAATACTGTCTTAATTTGTTAAATAATAGCTCATGTCTGTATGAAAAACAGCAAAATGAATACGTTAAATAATATAATTATTCAATGAAATTTAGTGTACCAAGGAAATTTGGAAGAAATGGTTAATATCTGAGTTCATTCCAATATTCAAAAAACCCAACGCAATAAAATGTGAAGAATATAGAACGATCAGCTTGATAAATCATGTTTTAAAAGTTTTAAAAGAAAAATACATGAACGTGTCTACAAAAAACTACAAGGTAGGCCGGTCGTCCATTGGACGCGTAGTCGCGCGACTCGTAGGTAGCGCGTATACGTCCGTGTATGTGCGATCATGCGACTGAGCGACTGGTATCATCCACTGCATGCGACTGTGTACTACTTAGTTCGCGACTGTCAAGCTTGCTGTCATCATCAAAACAAAGTGTATTTTTGTGAATAGCGTGTAAAATATACATAGAAAGCATAGTTTGCAAAGGAATAATTTATTACACAAATATGTATGTTATTTATTAAGAACTTTAAAAAGGTTGGTACCTTTGTACAATGGCCTCCCCTTTAACGGGAATCGACTCTTCCATATATTGTTGGCGATTCAAATTTACACGAAATATTTACTATACTTTATCAGTATTTAATTACATTTTTCGCCAAATTGAAAAAAAAAATTAAGTAATTTGTTAATAAAAATAATTTAAAGATTTATGTAACTTTATATTTACTTGGTTTAGATGTAAGACTTTTAATATTGTAAAAATTTCAAATAAAAATTCTTTCGAAAATTTGTTAATCCTAAAACTATAAGCAGTACCTGTACCTATTCACTTCTGTCGGCACTCTGCAAGTGCCACGCTCTATTTTTTTTATTTTTCGTTTACATTGTAATTATATATTATTGTAGGGGAGCAAAGTATGCTAAATGTGCAGTCACTTGAGCGTTATGGGGACCTATTGGATTGTGAAGAGTAGGTCCTAAAACCAAAAAAAGTTAAGTAAAGTTTTCTATTTTAGTGGGGACTTTCCATTTTTAATTTAATTTTTTATTTCCAACAATCGATTTTTTTTTAGATTATAGCGCCATCTATCCAGAATTCGAAAAAATGTCTCGAATAAAAGTTACTTATTTTTACGTCAGGAATCCAAATCTGCAATAAAAAATGGTGGCCCCGTTTAAGATTTAAAGTATCCCCCCACCCCACCCTTGTGGGGGTCGTGTTTGGTGCCATTCGATAGATTTTTCCAAAATATTGAATAAGATTATTTTTCAGCTTTTCCATTTGATGTTTATTTCGCGAAATATCGCGGGATTCGTATTTAAAATTTTAAATTTACTCCTCCACCCCTCTCCGTGGGAAGTCGTGTTTGGTATCATTCGATAGATTTTTGAAAAATATTGAGCACGTATTTTTTAGTTTTTCGATATGTCATTCATTTCGCGAAATATTCGCTTTTTTGTTGTGAAACTTTCTTACTCACCCATTTCCTTACGCCCCGCTCAAATCGTCAGATTTTTTAAATATACACTGTTTTGCATGTACTTCACCTTATCTTAATCTGACAATTTCGAGTTTTTCTAAGGATAGATTTTTTTCCGGCCCCCCTTAACGAACTCCCCTGCATTAAGAGCAAATATATGGTACAGGTACATTTTCAGGGTAGAAGGTTTCTCCCCATATCATAATCTGACGCGCTCGAATAACTACAAAAATCCCCGCTTGGGCTCCTATACCATTATAAAATAATATCTAATATTGAAAAACTCTTTTCACTAGCACCTACTTCTGCAACTTTCGACCACAATTTCCTTTGAACATCACGTGAATGATATCTCTTGTCTTTCATGTTCCACAACGGAGACTTTTCATAAACGGCACTAATTAGTTTTTCGTTATCAATTTCCATATCGAAAATAACACATACATATACAACAAATACAATATCAAAAATAACTGCAGAGATATTTATTGCCAACCAATGTAGCATTAACATGCGATTACCAGCGACTAATCCCATTCTAAGGGGATCGGTCGCCAGTCGCTTGTGGTCGGCCGAGCCCGGTCGCTCAAAGTCGTTTGCAGTGGACGTTGTTTAGTTACATTTTATTTGTTAGGATTAGTCGCTTCTATACGGGCGTATACGCTCTAACTTCGAGTCGCGCGACTACGCTTCCAATGGACGACCGGCCGTAGAACAGGAGACTAACTGGGATTTAGAAAAGGCTCTGACACTAGAGGCGTTATTTAGTATACAAACACTCATAGAACGGTGTCGAGATGTCAACTGTGACGTATTGATATGTCTAGTTCACTTTGAGAAAGCCTTCGACAAAATACAATACATTTCTAATGGGGAATAAACGCACAAGGGTTGTCGGTCTTCACCAGTTGTTGATTGCTCTGTCAAGAGCGTCGCACTGTCGTACAGGAACTGTGGCAACACTGAATGCGTATTCCTATCTTAATCGTACTGCAATCCCAGTGTCAATTTCACGTTAGCCACAACAACGACCAAACACTGTATTTACATCCTCGCCTGCCATGCTTTTTACTGCAGCTACTGCCGCTTCATTTTACTGCTCTTACAGCGCCGTAAATTATCGCTTGTTTGACTGTAGTCTTATTGAAAAACAGCTTATATTTCATTTCATCTTATTTCGCTCGCAATGTATTATATTTTTAAAATAATGTTACCCAAATCTTTTGGTCGCCTGTGTAAAATTTTCAGCGGAGATAATACTGTATAAAATATTAATCGTTTTAGATATTAGTTATTCTGTTTTTTCTTTCTTTGTGCAGTGCGACGCCAAAAATAGACTCGTCACTTCAACACAAAAGAAGCATTTTATTCAGAATAAACATTTCCACGCCCTAGTTCGGATCACAATCGCTAATAAAAATTCATGAACGATGCCAGCGAATACACACATTGTCTTGGAGGAACAATTCAGGATATGAACATGATTATATTATGTCCACTGTCTTTTGTGGAGATATCCGGGATCGGATGGGGTTGGGGATTTAAGGATCTATGATATCCGGTTCGGTCACACTGTAATGTTGTCTATTCAGAACTTCAAAAGAATTTCTTGTTCAGTGTTCGTTATAAAATTAGAGCAAATAAGAATATTATTATTAAGTATTTAGATGGGGAATAAGCCACAGTTAAATTGAAAAAAATAATTTTATTATCGTCTCAAAGAAGGATACTGATATGAGACTCAAGTGTATAGAAAACCAACACAGACCAACAGATATCTTAGTTACAAATAAATGACTTGAAAACAAGTCAGGCGGTTTGGCAGACGGTGCTGGGCAATCATTCAGTATACGTTGACCGCACGATCGATTTCAACGTAGATACAGAGCTGTTTATTTCTAGCGTATATTGACACCGAGAAACCTCTCAAATGTGTGTTGACAGGAAACTTGACTTGAAACAAGTAGCTTGCTCGCAGGGTGCACGCAAGTTGAAACCACGCAAATGTGCAGCGAGCCTTATACTGCTAACAATCGATCAATAATTTCCTGTTGCAGATTCTTCCATTCTTCCCTACAGGCAATTGTGAGTTCCTGACGGGTTCTAGGAAGATTTTTTCGAGCATGAACAGCTGTGGAGAGCATATCCCATGCATGTTCAATGGGGTGCATGTCTGGAGACATCGCAGGCCACTCCAAACGGCAAATACCTTCTGTCTCAAGATAAGCATTAACCTCTTAATTCCTGTGTGGTTCTTCTTCTTAACGTGCCCTATCAAGTCCCCTTGACGTTGGCGATTAACATGGCGAAATTGTCTCTGTCTCGAGCTATTCTAAACTAAATAGTTGCTCTGCTTTCTTTATGCCTGTCCCTGATATTCTTCAACCAAGAGGCCTGTTTTCTACCAACTCCTCTGCCTCCTTGGATTTTACCCATCATAATAAGTTGAAGAATATTATAGCGGTCTCCCCTTAATACGTGTCTAAATTAACCATCTTTCTACATTTGATATTATCAAGCAGCTCGCGAGTAGCATTTGCTCTCTTAAGCACTGCATTTGTCAGCATAGCCGTTCATGGTATTTTTAGTGTACGTCTGTTCAGCCACATTTCAAAAGCCTCCAAACGGTTAATGGTGGATATATCACTTTCATTAAATTGCAATGATATATTCAACCCTTTTTAGGTAAAAATAGAAATTTTTTACATTGACGGAGAAAAAACGCCCAATAAAAAGTCAAATAAATTCTACACACATAGTACAAGCTTTCAAGAGGCTCTCAAGCATAACGAGACCATGACCATACCAACATAGTGAACCTGTTTCCAGCGCATTTTTTGGCGGGAACTTAATATACCCATCCGTCTAGAATACAGTTCACAGCTCACTAGGTCGATGCCGCATGAATTGTGTAACGTAAATATAAACAAAGTGTGGGAGAGTCTGATGCTGAAATGCGGCCGACATGGCATGAGACTATTAATGTTATACTGCCTGGATACGTGTAATATATTAGAGGTGGAACATGAAAATATCTGTTGGAACGGGTTTTCAACCAAGCACCGTTCCGGTAACCAAAAAATATTTTATAATTCAAGAGAGGTCAAGGGTTTTTTGGTCGTCTAGACTGAAGTATTGATTTTGTGTGTTCTAGTTTTTGGGATGCAATTATATTTGCCACAGATGTTTTTTAATTATAAATAACGATACGTTCATGTGATAACTTTTAACAAACCGAGGTAATACATAGTTTCGAAATTGTAGGCTATAAATTCTAAGAAATGGTGATTACGAGTCAGCGTTATTGTTGGTCCTCCAGTGGCATAGCAAAAAATTGTAAGAGTTAGAGGTAACCTACTTGTATTAAAGAATTTTTACAGATTATAACATGTATTATTCTCTCCCTAGCGCTAAGAAATTACTAAGCAAATATGTGGAATCGGCCGTGAGACAACTAAATAATTTAGACATCGAATTATATGGACTATTAAAAAGGCAAAATACACATACAGTATGCTCACATTAAATAAAATAATCAAATTTATCAACATAAAATTTGTTACGCTTCTCACAGGTGTTTTGTTGTTTGTTTGGGTTTAATGACTGCGGACACTAAATCCATTCGCCAATTTTACTATTTTTTATTTTATTAGTAATTTTTTCGTATCTTATCCTAAAACTAATACTAATATTAATCTGTAATAAACAATTCTACTAATAAATAATTCTTTTTGTATATATTTTTTTAATTTTTTTATAATACTCTCACCGGCACGAAAAATGGGCACCCCACAAATTGGGCCATTTTTGATGTCTCGAATTTCCTAAACCTGTTGTCCGATTTAAGTGATTTTTTTAATATGTTATAGCCTTATTCTTTAGCAATATCGCTGTAATAATATTGTTGCTAGAATCGTAACTTGTCATTGTATACCGGGTGTACCAATCAAACTGTGTTTTTTTCTCAAAGTTCAACACACCCTGTGGAATATTCTAGCATATATAAAATACTAAAATTAAAACCCAACTATAGCCTTAGGTTTTCTTAACATTCTGTTTTTTAAGTAATTCGCTTATGTTGGATAATAAAAAAGTTAGGTACTTTATGTTAGGTGTTTCTAAATAAGTGAGACAAACTTTAAGGGGTAATTCTGCATTAAAAATAATGACCGTTTGATTTATAAACATATCTCTGCAAATGCTTCGTTTCCGAGATACGGGGTGTTAAATTTTTTCTTACAAACTGACGATTTATTTATTTCTCTAAAACCGGTTAGTGTATGGAATTGAAATTTGGTAGGTTTTAAGAGACAGTTATTGCGCATTTTTTGACATGCAATTAAGAATTTTATATTCTCCATTGGCGTGCATATGGGTAATATGACTGGTCATATTATCCGTATGCACGCCAATGGTGAATAAAAAATTGCTTCTAAAGGCAAGAGGCTTCTAAAATTTGCAAGTCATAACGGATGCTGAGACTAAAGAAGATGAGGGAATTTTACAATTTATAATTCACGTCCCATCTGCTCAGCGCGGTAAAGTTCCAACGATAATGATGATGAGAGACTAATAAGTTTCGAAACCGGTAGAGATGCTTGCTGCACTCTCTGATTGAACTAGAATATGATGCGGTTGTAGTTTCGTGTTGCAACGAAATTGAAAATGGTTATTCATTTTTGAAGAATATAATAATTTAAACCGATGAATTAATTTAATTGACAGAAGAATGGAGAAGGATTCGCAATGTCAAACTACATCGTCAAACATATAAAAACTGACCCCATAAGATGGGAAGGTCATGAGGAAGAGAGACTGTTTAAGATATCGTTTTTTGAGAGACCAGACGGTAGAAGATGAGTAGACCGTCCCAGAAATAGATGGAAGGATGATGCAGCCGATTTATCTAGGATTGATGTACAATAAAGGGATATGGAATCGCAAGATCGTAGAAGATAAAGGTCTACAGTAAATGCGGCAAAGACACACCCCGAGTTGTAGTCAGTTCAGTCAAGAAAAAGAAGAATGGATGCTTATATTGATTTTTACGGTTTTGACTGCATTTAAACTATCAAAATTTAGGTTATTGGCTAGAAATGCCAAATATCTATTACTTTTATCCTTTTTTCGTTTTCCTCTTTGTTCATTGAAATTATATTATGGAATGTAACAGCGTATGTGCCTTTAGATATTCGCGATGTATCGAATATTGCACGTTACTCCAATACCAAGATTATTTAATCTGAATCGTGTTTCACGGCATTCCCAGCTCAAGCCACCGAGAAAGCTTATCGAAGACGAAATCTTCTCAAGCGTAGAGAGACTGCGGCATCATACGACAATGATAGTGGATGTATGTAGTTTGTGTAGTGAATATGCTGCTGTTGAAATAATGGGATGATGCATCAAATTATCTCCGGCTCGTAAACGTGCACGTTTCAATCACAATAGGGTTTCGTGTCCTACCACATGTTTCCTTCCCTCCGTCTTCTTCTTTAAGAAGATTACTCGAAATTGAATTGATGATGCAGAAATAAGTATGCGTGATGACCAGAGCAAGATAATCGATCGTACCGCATAGTTAATTAAATGAGCCAGGAAATATGACTATAGTCCCATCTAAAGTCTAAAGTATTGGCATTACTAAGCCTATAATGAACCAAATTTATATTAAAAGATCATTATAATATAAGTCATAGAACGGGTTCCTCTAGCTAGGATATAATAATATCAATTGTAAGTTTTTTATTTTTACCTATGAAGCCATAGTCCGGGAGGAATCTATAAAAGAGCACACCATGACTATAATGAAAATTTTCCATAGGAGTCTATTTTTTTACTGGAATCACGGCAGGATGTACCTACTTTGTATCAATAATCACGACATATTAAATATATTACGAAATTTTCAGCCAGAAAGCTTGTGGTTAATTTTGATAAATCAAAAATTTTTGCTTTTTTTGCTTATATTTTTGACGCACTCGAGAGATCTCCAAAACAAAAAATATAGAAGGAAAAAGTTTCGTTTTGCAGTTTTACATAATATTTGACTAGCTGAAAATTGAAAATTTAATAAAAGAAAAGTGAAAAGTCCCAGATACAAAATTCACTATTAAAATAAAAATTATTAAAATAAACTTACGTGCATAGAAATCGACCCATACTTAAAAATTTGGTCATTATTTTTTTATGCATACTCCTTAAAGTTTGTCGGACTTAGAAACACCGTGTATTGATGAAGATCATGTCTAGTTGTTAAAGTACCTAACTTTTTTATTATCCAAGATAAACGAATGAATCAAAAAAACAGAATATTAAGAAAACCTGAGGCTATAGTTGGGTTTTAATTTCAGTATTTTATAAATGCTAGAATATTCCACAGGGTGATGCGAACCTTGAGAAAAAAAAAACACAGTTTTATTGGTACACCCGGTATACAATAAAAATTTCATCATCATCACGTAGCGCTACAACCCTGGGTGGGTCCTGCCTGGCTGACTGTACAAATTTCTTTCAATTTGTTCGGTCTTCCATCAACCTAGGGTCAAATGGAATGTTCATTTTTCGAAGATCTGCTTGGATGTTATCTCTCCATCGCATTCTGGGACGTCCAAGTGGTCTTTTGCCTGTAGGAATCTCCTCCCATACCAGTCTTACAAGTTTCTCGTTATGAAGTCTGTGCACGTGGCCTGCCCATCTTAGTCGATGTTTTATGTTTTACACAATAAAAATTTACCTGTTTTTAAAAAAATAAACATTTAAAAATCACTTAAATAGGCTAATAGGTTTTACCCCAGGCTGTGGGTAAAAAATAGGTCGATTTCAGGATATAATTCAGGAATTTTTGAAACCTATCAGGTGTTGTAAAGGACGGTGCCAGGAATAACTTCTACTAAAATGTAACCAAAAATATTGTGCGCTTTTTTTTTAATTGCGATTTTCATTTGTTAAATTTGCAATTTTTATTGATTTTTAATTTTGTAGCTTAGGATATTGATTTTAGAGAAAAACTTTTTTATAGAAAGTTGTAGTAAATTAAAAAACCTACACTTTGAGGTACGGCAAGTTTAATTTGGTTAATTGGTTATTGCAAAACAGCCTGCGAAAGGTCCAAAATGGCCGTTTTTCACAATTGCATTATTTATTGTACATATAATTTTTTTTTATTTTTTAAAGCTTTAAAATGAAGATCCTTCAATTCCAAACACAAAAAAAAATTGTAAAGCCAGATTAACGAATTTGTTGCTTAGATATTATAAATTGTTTATCCCAAGAGGTCAAATGTCGAAGGCTATAACTTTTTGAAAAAAAAAATCGTAGAGAGTTGGTGAAACATCTAATGTCCTTCTAAAGAGTTGTATTTTCATATTCTGATGTAAATAAATGCGTAAAACATTTTTAAACCTCTAATTTTTGGGTTGGAAAATAAGGGGGCAAATTTAGTTATAAACATTTAGAGCTGAAGCGGCCCTGTACATCCTATGAGTTTTTAACTTACATATTATTGTTGCTAAAGATGAAACAAAGATTCATAAAAAAATAAAAAAATTCTACGACCAACTGATGCCGAGACAATTTTTATGTTTGAAAATAAGGGGGCAAATTTCGTTATAAACATTTAGAACTGAAGCGGCCCTGTACATCCTATGAGTTTCTAACTTACAGATTATTGTTGCTGAAGACAAAACGAAGATTTATAAAAAATAAAAAATTTTTACAACCAACTGAAGCCGAGATAATTGTTTTTTTTTCTTAAGTCGTAGTGCCTTTATTTATAACAATTAAGAAATTATTTTACAGTCATTGACTAAAGAAAGACTTATATTATCTTAAAATAAAAAATATTATAAAATATAATTACATTTAATTATTAAAAATTATTTTTATACTTGGTGCTTTTGCGAGCGGCCGAATTTTGCAAATCGCCCGGCTCGCTTCAAATCCGCGCGGTCGGAAAACTTTTACGTAACTTGTATTAAATTTTGACAGAAAACAATTTAATAATATTGCCATTATAAAATATACAGTCTATTTACCACTGTATTTGTTTTTCTTGATAAACTTTTATATGTGAAATTTCATTTCTGAAGAAATAATATTACAAAAATGATACACATATATGAAATATATAACTATATTTTTAATTTTTTCATTGTTATATAAATATAATAATAATACTGTTACTTCTTACTATAATATACAATATAAAACTTTTTCTTCTGGTAGTGACTATTCTTTTTGGATTTCACATATAAAAGTTTATCAAGAAAAACAAATACAGTGGTAAATAGACTGTATATTATAATGGTAATATTATTAAATTGTTTTCTGTCAAAATTTAATACAAGTTACGTAAAAATTTTCCGAGCGCGCGGATTTGAAGCGAGCCGGGCGATTTGCAAAATTCGGCCGCTTGCAAAAGCACCGATTTAAAAAATAATTTTTGATAATTAAATGTAATTATATTTTATAATAATTTTTATTTTAAGATAATATAAGTCTTTCTTTAGTCAATGACTGTAATATAATTTCTTAATTGTTATAAATAAAGGCACTATGATTTAAGAACAAAAAAACAATTATCTCGGCTTCAGTTGGTTGTATAAAATTTTAATTTTTTTATAAATCTTCGTTTCGTCTTTAGCAACAATAATCTGTAAGTTAGAAACTCATAGGATATACAGGGCCGCTTCAGCTCTAAGTATTTATAACGAAATTTGCCCCCTTATTTTCAAACCCAAAAATTATCTCGGCTTCAGTTGGTCGTAGAATTTTTTTATTTTTTTATAAATCTTTGTTTCACCTTCAGCAACAATAATATGTAAGTTAAAAACTCATAGGATGTACAGGGCCGCTTCAGCTCTAAATGTTTATAACGAAATTTGCCCCCTTATTTTCAAATCCAAAAATTAGAGGTTTAAAAACGTTTTACGCATTTATTTACATCAGACTATGAAAATATAACTCTTTCGTAGGAGATTGGATGTTTCACAAACTTTCTACGATTTTTTTCAAAAAGTTATAGCCTTCGACATCTGACCTCTTGGGATAAACAATTTATAATATCTAAGCAACAAATTCGTTAATCTGGCTTTACAATTTCTTTTATGTTTGGAATTGAAAGATCTTCATTTTAAAGCTTTAAAACATAAAAAAAATTATATGTACAATAAATAATGCAATTGTAAAAAACGTCCATTTTGGACCTTTCGCAGGCTGTTTTGCAATAACCAATTAACCAAATTAAACTTGCCGTACCTCAAATTGTAGGTTTTTTAATTTACTACAACTTTCTATAAAAAAGTTTTTCTCTAAAATCAATATCCTAAGCTACAAAATTAAAAATCAATAAAAATTGCAAATTTAACAAATGAAAATCGCAATTAAAAAAAAGCGCACAATATTTTTGGTTACATTTTAGTAGAAGTTATTCCTGGCATCGTCCTTTACAACACTTGATAGGTTTCAAAAATTCCTGAATTATATCACGTTTTTTCACCCACAGCCTGGGGTATTTAGGAAATATAAGACATCAAAAATGAATTTTTAAGCGGGCCGATTTCTATGCACGTAAGTCTAATAAATAAATTATTTAAATCTGAAAACTTTTCTTGTTGAAACTTCTTTCTGGTATAACCTTAATCTCTGACTTTTACCATTTATAAGACAATAGACGACGAATAAAGAAAGCGAAAAGGACTACAATATCGAAGGACTACAATATACGAAAAACGGTCCGAGAGAAAGTTCCTAGTACTCAAATCTGAGTAAAGATAGAAGTTTATTTAGAATACAGTTTATGTTTCCTTTCGATTCAGAGGCGATGCACAATCTCCAGACAGTTGTTTCTGTCTTACGACTTCCTCAGTGGAGCTGCGTGAACACCTCTGAAGCAAAACTAAACCAAACTGTCTATTTATGTGGAACTTTAAAAATAGTTAAAAATCCACTTTTGGGACATTGCTGCGACATCTCTTAAAAAAGTGAAAAGTCCCAGATACAAAATTCACTATTAAAATAAAAATTAAAATAGTAAATAATTAGTTTAATCTGAAAACTTTTCTTGTTGGAACTTCTTTCTGGTATATCTTTAATCTCTGCCTTTTTCAATTTATAAGACAAGAGACGACGAATAAAAAAAGCAAAAAGGACTCCACAATATACAGTCGAAAGGAAACATAAACTGTATTTTTCACTTATGAAAATTTAATGTTTAAAATTGGGAAAAAAGTTCAAAATATTGAGTTTTTTCTTTAAATTTTTTCGATCTCTTAAACAAACCTTACATACTTCCTATTCCGCCTAGAACAACTTTATGATACGACTGAAACGTTTAATAAACATTAGGCTTAGTAATTTTTGCCTAATAATTTTCCATCCGAGGTTCACAAAAATTGCAAACTTCAAGATAATGCTTAGCCCAAAAAAAGCTCTTCAAATAGTCGAAACTTTTTTGTATATCAAGAAAGGCTCAAGCCTTCAAACCCACTTTAAACTAGAAATCGGTCAACTAGAAGAGCCTAGGAAATTTTGGTGGTGGGGTTTGGAAAATTATAATGGTTGGTGGATGTATCTCCTCCACATATCATATTTGAAATCGTTGTAGCCCGAGACATCAATAAAAAAAAAACGATCAAAATCGGAAGAAAATTCGAGGATTCCTTTATCTCCTCCTTTTCTTCAGCATATTTTTTCTGCCTTATTTTTCAAATTTTTTGCTACTTTCTCGGTTTCTTCTTTGCTTGTTTACATTCTTCATCAAACCAAAACTCTTTTCAATATTTTTAAATTCCTGTTGCAGTTTCTCCATTTCAACCTCTTAATCTTTTTCCATTCTTCTCGTATTGTTTCCCCCCTCTGTTCTAGGAGTTTACCTAAAAAAGTTTTTTTAACTGTGGTAGCCAATCACTGGTATTTTTCCTTTTATTAGTTTTTTTTATTCCTTTCAACCCAATCGTTCTTGCGATTGATTCGTAGGGAGTGTTGCCTACTTTCGTTAATTAAATATCAAATTTATAGCCCCCTATAATTCCCTTTTTTATTGATAGTTTGACTTTTTATTATTCTATCTTATAGTAAAATACGTTTCGATTTTCACTTCGGATTTCGGATTCTGTATTTTGAAAACTATTTAGGAAGAGGTAATCGACACGTTTAAATAAAGATATCAAGTCAAATGTAGTTAATTCTCATTAAGAGCGTAGGCGCAAAATTTCGAAGCAATGCATTTTAAATGCATTCATTTTTTTCGCATCCTGAGTAAACTAATAAGTATTTTTGAAAAATTTAAACGCAGAATGAAAGATTACGTTATTACCGAGGGTAGAAAGTCCCTCATAGGGACTACCTAAGTGCAGGGGTGAAAAAGAAGAGAAATATGAGTGTGATTTTTAATTTTAAATATCTTGTTCAAAAGAAGCTTTGTGTTTATTCTAAGGGACTTTCGGCCCTCGGTAGTAATGTACTCTTTCATTCTGCGTTTAAATTTTTCAAAAATATTTATCAGTTCTTTCAGGATTCGAAAAAATTTCACAAGAAAATAGGTACAGAACTATATTTTTTACTGAAATATTTAGTGACTATTCTTCGATATGTTCTCAGATAATGAACAGGTGTTTTTTCCGTCAGTTAAGATTGAACATTATGTTTCATCCAAATATAATCGTGTCTCGAATAATGACATTGTGTGCACTTAGTTGATATTGCTTCCATAAAGTGATTATCACAAGCTGGTATATTCAGTTTCAAGGATATCCGATAATTTGGTTCGTTATAGGCTTATGTTGTGAATTTAGGACGTACATGAGGAATATACATATATCCAAATTTATATCCTTGCTCAAATCGCAAGGTGAATTTGCATATATATATCACGTGTCACATTAAAGCATTTCTATATTTTACTACCTTTGAAATTATTGATATAGTTCTTCCGCTCTAACTTTTCCCATGCGTGACGATTCATTTTCAAACAAGTTAAATTAAAATATAAAGTGAAAATACTTCGATGTATAGTTGATTAATACATACCTAGATACTGTCAGTGTCAATGGTAATAATTAGGGAATGGCTATAATCCCGTGAACGTATAAAAAGTTATTTTATTGAAGTGTTTAAAAATCTTTTTTCACTATTGAGGAAATTGATGGACTCAACATTAAACAGCTTGTTGACTGTTCTAGTATAAACATAAATATATAATGGTAATAAATAAATTAATATAGTACTGTTAAATAATTTTTATGGGGAAAATTTAGAGAATTAATTTTATGTCAAAGACCACGAGATCGTAAATTTTCATCGCCCTGTATATAGCCAAAATTTGTAAATCATATAATTTAGCCGTAAGCAGTGTTTCGTGGAAAGAGGAAAAGTTTTAGTGGTAAAGATTCTACGAACGGACTTATACAAATTAAACAATAAACTAAAATACGGTCGGATTAGAATGTGAATGTACTCGTGGTTGGAGTAGATAATGGAACGTTTCTAAATGGTTTCATAGAAAGAAAATGACGGTAAACAATTTGTTTAGTTTTAGAACATAGGGTTTTTCTAGGATATCAGAAAAAAATTTAATTTTAAAATTTAAATTTTGGTTTTGTTTCCATGAGTAGCAATTAAAATAATTAGTTAATTAATTGAATTAATAAAATGCTGATCAATCTCATAACAGAGAGAAAATACAGAGCATAACAATACATTGCGATGCCAAAGATGAGCTTATTGTCTTCTTTTGATAGAGCGGGAGATCTTCTGTGCCTCCATCTATGGTACACATGATACCTTAATATCTCTAACAGGATCCGGTTTGGGTGGTCTTTTAATTTTGCTCTGCAATTTTCTTCCATTATATCCAGTACTCCTGTTTTGAACAGGAAACATGCAGCGACGTACATAGGCACATTTGCAATTTCTCTAAAGCAGTTGCTTCTTGGTTGTGTTGTCAGCTGCTTGTATCTTATTTTTGTTGCTTTGATTTATGAGTCACCATGCGAAAAGTGCATACTTATTGGTAATAGTATGATGCTGTTTTTATTTTGTTTGCATGGCTAATTTGCTTCTTGTTTCTGGACGTCCTCTTATTGCAACTCTGGTCGTTGCTATTTTCTGGACTGTCGCGTTAACATGTGGTGTGAATGTTAGACCTTGGTCCATTGTGAGTACCTACTAGATATTTAGCTTCGTTTTGCCATTCGATGGGACATTTGCCATTGAAGATAACTTCTTGGATCTTTTCTGGATTTATTGCTATTTTCCATTGGATACTCGTTTTTCTATTGTATCCAGTGCCGTCTGACCGTCTGTAGATTTCTTACAGTTATATCCAGGTTCCAAGGTTTGGCCGCGATTGCAGTGTCATATTAAAAAATATTTTAGGAGGCTATAAATCTGACATTTAACGATTTAACATTGAAAAGGACATAACAAAAAACTTTATTACATGGCGTACACAAGTAAAGTAGAAATTAATTATTGCAAAAAATTCAGTAAATTGGTATTTTTGTGTGAATTAGTGTCTGGGTGTTTCTGAGTAAATTGCTTCAGGTATAAACGAACCTCTCAAACCTTCGTTATTTTAGAAAAATATCAGTATATCTCAAAATGTGAAAACTGAATAAATGTTTAAAATGTATGAATTTGTTCATTCCTCAGAACCGTATAGTCCGTATATCAGATTACGTCTAATATATCTGATATTCTGAAGGAGCTGACCCTATTGGGAATCTATTTGCATATTTGATTGGGCTTTGTTACCAACAATTACGAAATTATAAGGTAAAGGCTAGCTTGTTGGTTGGGTGTTTGAATTTAGACGTCTAACTTAAGGCGTTTACGTAATACACAATTTAAATATTTATAGCTGTTCAATCAACGATGATGGTATAATACATAAATTAAACATATAATTACAATAGTTCTTTGTTATCATTTTTTTCTAATTGTCGCAGTTTATTTATATCAGTTGTTTTGTTTTAAATTATTTTGGAACAAACATAACTTTGTTCATTAGAAGAAGTACATTACAAGGAGTACATTACAAGAAAACCAAGACAAGAATACTAAAAGGACTGACAATAAACGTAAGAAAATGTAATATTTTGAATGGTAGAAAACACTTCTTCCTATGGGGCCTATCCGTTCTGGATGTTGGCGATCAGCATGGCTCTCCTAACTTGGCTTGCTGCTATTCGGAATAGTCCAGTTGTAGATGTATTGAACTACTTTAGTATACATATAGCTTTAACACAAAATGCATACAATTCTGGACCTTCTATAGAATTTTTTGAACTTTGTGGCCCACCATTAAAAAGTTTACCCACCACTTATCTATGCCACAGTATATAGAGGTTCCACAGTAAAACCACTTCTCTGTCGGCGCTTTGATCTTAAGAAGTAATACCGGCAGTACGCAATTGGTAATTCACCAGTGGTGAATGCGGGTTTTCCCTGTTAAAATCCGTACGTTTCTATGCGACTAGCAATGTGAGAGTGGGGCAAAAGCGACTAAGAACATTGCGCGGTCGCCATGCACGACTAAAGATTTTACTTCCAATTTTTCGAAGAGTGGTTCTACTGTCCCTCTTTATACTGTGTCTATGCTATCTGCAAAAACTACTGCGTCTTCGGCATATCTAATGCCTGCTCTTCATTATCGCCGATGATGGCCGATCATGTGACTGTCTACATAAAATTATATTCCATAAAATTTTTATAGGTTGCACAAATTTCACTTTAATTTTTTTTTAAGATGTTCCTACCATAAGAATGCTACATGTCCCTTCTAGGGGCTATAACTTTTTTTATGTGCACATTTGTACTAAGGTAAGTTAGGTTCAATCGAACTATTTTTGGCCTCAGAACATGTGGTTTAATTTATGACCTGAATTTTTGTTACACCCTGTATATTATATACACTTCAATACTTTTGGTACATAACGACAAATTCAAAATACCACAAGAGTACGCTATTTCGCACATTTTGTTAATAATGTCAATTATAATCGAGGCCAAGGTAGCAACTTCGGTTTTGATGATTTTGCCTAAATGGATTACTTCTCTAAAAATCACAGCATCACAGCTAACCATTGTTAACACGCTTAAATGCTTATCCGCATTTTTAGAAAGCATTTAAAGCGGAAAAGAGATGACAAAGTCAAAGCCTGCAGGAATGATAAGCATGAGCGTAGCTGCAGCCAGTCTTAAAATCGAGCGAATATTTCGAACAACTAGGTGTACGAAGATTTTAACCAAAGCGAAACGAGGACAAATTATAAAAGAAAAATTAAAATTTATTTATAGTGCCTTGCCGTCTCGTCTCTTTAAAATTAAAATCACACTGAAAAATCCGTTGAAAGTATTCAATAGGAAACAGTCTTATTATTTTACAGATGCCCCCAATATTTTAGTGGAGCTGATATTAAAACAAGTCAAGAAATTATTTTTCTTTCAATACTTCATTTAAAATTATTTTTTCACCTACCTCTACCGAAAATGTACTTTTCCTGACCTGATTGTAGGGAGCAAAGTCGTACTTTTCCTCCCTAGGGAGTAAAAGTACTTTTCCTCCACAGGGAGGAAAAAAGTGACGTCATGGAATGTCATTGATGAAATAACTTATTGATGCTCTATACCAGCGGTTCCCAACCTGGGGTACGCGTACCCCTTGGGGTACGCAACGGCCTGGTTGGGGGTACGCCGAAAATATTTGGTAATGGCGGACTTTATGTGTTTGTCGTACGTTACGTGATAAATCATTACGTGATTTTATGTTCAGTTTACTTTTTACTTGCTTATTGTGCGTGTTAGTTTTTGACTGATTTGTAAACGATTTAACTGTAATCAAGAAGATGGAAAAGTGGTTAAAAACTGGATCGTTTAAAACAAATCAGACTGATACGGCAAGTCAGGTGCTTAGCAAGCCTAGTACGTCCCGGGACTCAGCAGCAGAACATTCTTCTTGTGTGAGTACCAGTGATAGTAAACCTCAGAAATCTAGTACTAGTACTGGAACTTCCTCAAAGAAACGAAAATATTCAAATGAGTACTTGAAATATGGCTTTTCGTTTACTGGAGAGGAGGAAAGTAAAAACCCACTATGTGTTGTTTGTGGAGAAGTTTTAGGTAATGGTAGCATGAAACCTTCCTTACTTTTGCGCCACCTTGAATCCAAACACGCCCAGCACAAAAATAAAGAAATTACCTATTTTGAACGACTTTCAAAAAATTATGGGAAAGATGGCGTGGTTTCTTCTTATTTCTCATCAGTTAATAGAGATAATGAAAATGCTGTGGAAACCTCTTTCAAAATTAGCTACCATATTGCAAAAAGTGGTAAAAACCACACAATAGGTGAGGATTTGATAGCCCCTTGTATAAAAGATGCTGTTCAGTGTATGTTTGGTCAGGACTTTGTTCGTAAGGTGAACTCCATCCCGCTGTCAAACAACACAGTTTCACGGCGAATTCAAGACATTTTTAAGTACATTGAAGAAAAAGTGGTTCAGCAATTAAAAGAGAGTGATTTTTTTTCCATCTAAGTTGATGAAAGTACGGACATTGCTGCCCTAACAATCTTACTTGTTAATGCAAGGTATGTAAATCCCAACAAGGAGTTTGAAGAAAATCTGTTGCTGTGCCATGCATTAACTGAGCGTACTATAGGGGAAGATGTGTTCAATGTGATTTATAGCTACTTCTGTGAAAAAGAAATAGACTGGGGTAAATTGTGTGGTATATGCACTGACGGAGGAAAATCAATGTCTGGCATATATATATCGGTCTTCAAGGGCGCGTAAAAGAAGTGGCCCCCACGTAGCATGGAGCCATTGTTGCATCCACAGACAGAGTCTTGCAGCCAAAAAGTTGCCGTCTTCTTTGAATGATGTTCTCAATGAAGCAGTTAAAGTAGTCAACTTTGTTAAAGCCAATGCAACAAACTCCAGACTGTTCAAAGTGCTTTGTGAAGGTATGGGTGGCATTCACTCCACGTTGCTTTTGCACAAGAAAGTAAGGTGGCTATCTCGCGGGAAGGTTCTTACAAGACTTTTTGAGCTCAGACATGAACTGCAAGTATTTTTTGAAGAGCATCCTTTTTATTTAGCCTCCAAGTTCCATGATAGTGATTGGCTTCAAAAGCTTGCTTATTTAGCTGACATTTTTTCTCAGATCAATAAACTCAACTTAGAGTTACAGAACAGCTCAATTACAGTATTCAAAGTTGCTGACAAAATTGAATCCATGCTGAAGAAAATTGATTTTTGGAAAACCTGTATTCAAAACAATCAAGCTGAAGTTTTTGGCACGCTTCATGATTTCTTGAGTGACAATAATCTGCCCATATCTGACAAAGTGAAACATCAAATAGTGACACATTTGACAAACCTGAAGGACTCTTTTAGAAAGTATTTTCCTAAACGAGGTGACGGAGAGAACTGGATTGCAGATCCTTTCAATGAAGAAAACGTCAAGACTGCTACATTGACCGTTCATGAGATGGAAAAGCTCCTAGAACTTTTAAGTGACTCCTCCTTGAAATCCGAGTTCAAGAAGAAACCCCTTGGACAATTCTGGGTGAGCATTGGGGATGAATATGGACCCTTAGCCACAAAAGCCCTTCTGGTTTTACTTCCTTTTACAAACACAGAACTAGTTGAGAGATCGTTCTCTTCCTATGATTTCATTAAGAATAAGTATAGGAATAAGCTAAATGCAAGTCCTGATTTAAGAGTGTATTTATCAACCTTTGATATTGATTTCAAAATATTATGTGCAACAAAACAGGTCCAAGGGTCACACTAAAAGAGTTTTGATTTGTTTTAAGAATAATTTTGATTTCTTTTTTTTTCAATAAACTTATTTGCTAATTCTAGTAGATTTTTGTGATAAGAAATATTGTATTTACTTTGTTATTATTTTTTACAGTTGGTATTTAGAATTTACTAAGTTTACTAGAAACATATATAGGCCTAATTTTGGAACAATAACTTTATTGTCAAATAAAAGATAACAAAAACTCTTGCGTAAATATTTACTTTCCATGATTAATGTTCTTGCAACTTTTTTTTCTTGGGGGTACAATTTGAAATAAATTTATCTCAAGGGGTACGGCAGTGAAAAAAGGTTGGGAACCGCTGCTCTATACAATATTCTATTATCTATTGCGTAAGTATCTATACATTTTAACGTTTATTTGTAAAACCCTATATTTTTATATAATGCGAGAACCCTATATTTTTATCTAGATCTATATCTATACCTATGGGTCATTCCATTTCAAATCACTCAATTTTGGAGCAAAAAAAATTTTGGACCTCCGATTTGTCTGAAAATTGGTATATAGCTTCTGCGGGGCGTAAAAATAAGATATTTAAGGTCAAAAAATCTTCTTCTTTTTTTCTCAAAATGTTATTTTATGCGATTTTACAGTGATTTGGTGTCTATTTATACAAATTTGCATTTTCTATCGTAAAGTATCAATGGAAAACATAATATTTTAATAGGAGGGGCTCAAAAATGCCATTATATGGCATTATAACAAGTTACTTTGATTCAAAACAAGCTTTTGATTAAATTTTATAGTGTAGAAAACGTTAAAATACCGTTTTCTCCATTCCCAAAATACATCATAATCGATTTGGCTGAAAATTTGCCCACAGATAGACAAAACATAGGACTTTAAGTGGTGAGAAGGATTTGAATTATATTACAATACCAAAAAAGTTACATGCAATATTATAGTCAAAAATATAGGCGTCTACTGTAAGTACAATTAACTCGAAAATATCGACCTCACGACAAAAATTGTTAAAAAGAAATTGTAATAATTGTAAATACGATTTATTTGGAACAATTTCAGTTCCTACCATTTTTGTCGAAAAGTTAAAAATGGCGGAGATATTGAGCAAAAAAAGGTTCTCCTTTAAAATCAAGATGGCGGCTAACGTAACGGAGGAATTCATTCGTGATTTTAAATTTAGGCTACTATTGACTCCCCTAAAGATCAGAAAAATAAAATTTTGGGCAATTCGGCATTCAAGGTCAAATGCTATCTCGACTGGACTAATATATACTTTTGAGTCTGATATTACTGCATGTAACTTTTTTGGTATTGAAATATAATTTAAATCCTTCTAACCACTTAAAGTCCTATCTTTTGGCTATCAGTGGGCAAATTTTCAGCCAAATCGATGATAACGTATTTTGGGAATGGAGGAAAATGTAAAAATGTATGTATTTTAACGTTTTTTACACTATAAAATTTGATCAAAAACTTGTTTTGATTCAAAATAACTTGTTATAATGCCATATAATGACATTTTTGAGTTCTTTCTATTAAAATTTTATGTTTTTCATTGATACTTTACGACAGAAAATGCAAATTTGTTTAAATAAACACCAAATCACTGTAAAATCGCATAAAATAACATTTTGAGAAAAAAAGAAGAAAAAGATTTTTTGACTTAAATATCTTATTTTTACGTCCCGCAGAAGCTATATACCAATTTTCAGACAAATCGGAGATCCAAAATTTTTTGCCTGAGTGATTTGACATGGTGATTTATATGTCCCCTATACAAAATACAAAATACCTACCTACTGAGAAATACGTTTCTCGATATAATTACCGGTACTCAAATACAAAAGTAACAAAAGTAATCATAGTAATTAAATCATTTTTAAATGAAGTAAAAGACAGACGTACTCTCAATCATTTATTGTAACTTCCGACGACCGGTTTCGCTCTCTAAACTATGCAGAGCATCTTCAGGTCAACGGTTACAAGTCACTAAATGCTACAAATAAAAAACCAGAGTTAGAACAATGTCTGGTTTTAAAAGATGCTAAAGATCCATAAGATCAAGCCAATGTTGAACAACATACATAAAAGCAGTGAAAATAGCAGACAAATACATATTTATGTAAAAACGGGGGCGGTAACAAACGTCCCCAAGGTTACAAACACATGCAGATGTATATCGTCTATAAACATGCAATTATAACGTGTCGTACTTACATTCGGATACAAGGAGCTACTACCTCAGTATTCATTAACATGATGTTTTTGCTTAAGTTATGCTAACGGGATATGGTGGAATAGACGGAGAATGTTACAAAGGTAAACAAGTTTATGGGATTTGGGAATTCTTGAGGGTGAAGAGATAGTTATTGAGAGACAACCAACAAATCTGTGCCTGTTATTGTGTTTGTGAAGTAAACTTTAGTGAATGTCATATACACAATTTTTTAAAAAATTTGATGGTTTTAATGGTTTTAAAGCTTTTTATTTCTATTTATTAAAATATTTTGTTTTTATTTATATTTATTAAAAGACTCTTTTAATAAAGTCTTTTAATAAATATAAATAAAAACAAAATCTTTTAAGAAATAGAAATAAAAATCTTTAAAACCATTAAAACCATCAAATTTAAAAAAAATGTATATATTATGATATTCACTAATGTTTACTTCACACACACAATAACAGGCACATAATATTTGTTGGTTGTCTCTCAACAACTATCTCTTCACCCTCAAGAATTCCCAAATCCCATAAACTTGTTTACCTTTGTAACATTCTCCGTCTATTCCACCATTATCCCGTTAGCATAACTTAAGCAAAACCATCATGTTAATGAATACTGAGGTAGTAGCTCCTTGTATCCGAATGTAAGTACGACACGTTATAATTGCATGTTTATAGACGATATACATCTGCATATCTTTGTAAGCTTGGGGACGTTTGTTACCGCCCCCGTTTTTACATGCATATGTATTTGTCTGCTATTTTCACTACTTTTATGCATGTTGTTCAAAATTGGCTTGATCTTATGGATCTTTAGCATCTTTTACAACTAGATATTGTTCTAATTCTGGTTTTTTTATTTGTAGCATTTAGTGACTTGTAACTGTTGACCTGAAGATGCTCTATATAGTTTAGAGAGCGAAACCGGTCGTCGGAAGTTACAATAAATGATTAAGAGTACGTCTGTCTTTTACTTTATTTAAAATGAACTCTCAGATGCAACCCATTCAACATTCAAATCATTTTTATTCCTTAAACAGATCGGCGAAGGTCGTTGTTATATCGTTATACCTATACAAAATACCTACCTACTGAGAAATACGATTCTCGATATGATTACCGGTACTCAAATACAAAAGTAATCATAGTAATCAAAGTAACGAATACTGTAAATGATTACTTTATACAAAATACCTACCTACTGAGAAATACGATTCTCGATATGATTACCGGTACTCAAATACAAAAGTAACCATAGTAATCAAAGTAACGAATACTGTAAATGATTACTTTATACAAAAGTAACGATTTGTAATAGTACATTCTTTCACGGTTTTTGCTCTAAATTTTAAAGAACCGATTTTAAAAAAGTGATATTGTGCCGATGTGTGCTTTTGCCCTGGGGGTGACTTTAACCCCCTCTTGGGGGTGAAAAAATATATGTCCAAAATAAGTCCGGAAATGGGTAAACTGACTAATTTTAAGTAACTTTTGTTCTATAGAGATTTTTCGCCAAGTCAACACTTTTCGAGTTATTTGCGAGTGAATATGTTCATTTTTCAACAAAATAACCACATTTTTAAACGGTTTTTCGCAAATAATTCAAAAAGTAAGCATTTTGTCGAAAAAAAAAGTTCTTAGCAAAAATATAGCCTATAAAAAAGTAAAAAAAATGGTGTACGCGTTAGGTCTCTGGATCTCGTAGAACCAGAGTTATTGCCAATGAAAAATAGATTCATATTCATCAAATTTCAAATATTTCGACGTGAAATATCCAAAAAATAAAGCATTTTGTGGGAAAACCCATTATAACTTTTTTAAAGTGTTTAAAAAAAGCTTTATATCTGTTTTTACAAAAGTTTCTAGCATTAAATTTAAGCAAGTTACGATCAAAATAAAGTAGGTCCCTTTTGTTTTGGCAAAAAAGATCGGGAAGACCACCCCCTAATTAGCAACTTAAATGAAATTAATCGTTACCGCTCCACAAATTATTTTACTTATATTGTGTTTATATGATCTGTAAGTTTCTTTGATTCAAAGTGCTTATTTTTGAAAAAATTTGGTTTCAAAGTAAAATTTTTAAAAATTTTAATTTTGAAAAATATGCTTTTTTTCAAAATAACTTAAAAATTGTTAGAGATACCAAAAATCTCGAAAAACAAAAAAAGTCAGCATTGCTTTTCTGAATATCATGTATTTTTTTGTTTTTCTGTTAGACAAAATTTGATTAAGATTTGGTGTTTATAAATTTGCATACATTCGTGATCAGTGACTCGTTCAACCCCTTTTAACTACAGCCCTTTCAATAATAAGGACTTTAAACCGATGAAACTTACAGATCATATAAAAAATACATACACGAGTCAAGAAACTTGTGAAGTCGTAAAGATTAAGTTCATTTAAGATACTAATTAGAGGGTGATTTTATCTTTTTTTTTACCAAAACAAAAAGGGACTAACTTTATTTTGAGCGTAACTTGGTTACTTTTAATGCTAGAATTTTTTTTATAAAACAAAAGTAAAGCTTTTTTAAACACTTTAAATAAGTTGTAATGAGTTTTCCCAGAAATGTGCTTCATTTTTGGTTATTTCACGTTAAAGTATTCCATTTGGAATTTGACGAATATGAACCTATTTTTCATTAGCTATTACTCTGCTTCTACTAGGTATAGAGACGTAATATATACACCATTTTTTTTTTAAATTTTTTACAGGCTATATTTTTGCTAGGAATGTTTTTTGGACAAAATACATACTATTTGAGTTATTTGCGAAAAACCGTCTAAAATCGTGGTTATTTTGTTGAAAAAATGAACATATTCACTGCAAAATAATTCGAAAAGTATTGACTTAGTGAAAAAAATCTATAGAACAAAAGTTACTTAAAATTAGCCAGTTTATACATTTCCTGACTTACTTTGGACGAATATTTGTCGTGCCCTGGGGGACGACCCCCAGGGCAAAAGCATATATCGGCACAATATTACTTTTTTTCTTTGACTTGTTAGCTATGTGTATGCCAAATTTCATGTCAATCCAAGCAGTTCTTTAAAATTTAGAGGTTTTGCAATATTTTACCGTTAAAGAACGGACTATAAGGAATACTCGGAAGTAACTAGAATCAACATCACTACCGTATACCTATTATATGGTTTAAAAAAAACCAATTAAACTGTTCTTAAAAATACTATTAAAATACCTGTAAATTTAATTAACAATGAAGCAAATCTATTTGACGCGACGCTGAGCGTTACATTTATCGATCAAAAGACTGGAAAATACAGCAATTGCATCCAAGCGACGAAGAGCTAGACGAGCTCAGATATTTATTAAGAACTCCTAACAAGGTGTGGATTTGTTCCTTTGAACACGGCATTTTATTTCAATGCAGTTTTGAGAGCGAATGGGTAAAGTAAACAGAATTGATGTACTTTCAGATTATTCGGGGTTTTTAATTACTTCCTGAGCTTACTAAAATTAATTTGCATAATGTATACATATAGGTATATTCAAAGGGAAATATTATAGACCAAAGAGGAGTTTTAGCTATGTTTACGAAACGTGTTAAGTTGCCAATTAAAGTTGTTTTGCAAATAGCATTCAATCGTAGTGTTGGAAAATTTTCTTTGGTAATAGGTATTGCAGACTTTATGAAAAGAAAATGAATCTAGATCTCTTGCATCTATTTCTGAAAACGAACATTTGTGGATTTAACCAATGCTTTAAAAAATCGTAAATTTAATAAAATATAAATAACAGGTTAATATTATTTAATTAGTAGTTACTATTCTTGTTCTTCTGTTTCTTGTCTTCTACTGTAATCATAATGAAGGTTTGCCTGTTTCATATTCGCAATAAATGTATTATGGCCATCGTTTTTGAGGCCTTCCTAGACATTTATTGTCTTTTGGATTCAAATTGAGTACTTTTTGGTAGTCTTTCTATTTCATTCTTGTCAATATGTTGTCTCTGGTTAACTTTATAGTCATCTTGTCGTTTATAGAGTATGTATTTGACTCATTAGGCATTTCTTCATTTTTATAAAATTGCTTCTTGTGGAAGGAGATCTCTTCTTCTTTAGAGGAGTGGAGGTTTTTGAGTATTGAATATGTATTTGGTTTAATCGATGTAGTGCTAGTTTTTGTGTATCTTCTGTTCCTTGTTCAAACTTTCTATTGCATTTTTAAAGTCAGATTTTAAAGTCACCATCGTCATTTATAAACAAGGAATTCCACAAGATAGAAAAAAGAAAATAATAAAACACCACAAGCAATCCAGAGATATTCAGAAGAAGGGATTCAAAGATGACAACTACACCATAGAAAAGGGGTTACACAAAAATTAAAAAGGATAGGAAATAAGTAATAGAACAAAATTGTAAAACAACTCAGTAAAACATTTCAAAACAGTAAAAATTGTAAAACAGTTCAAAACAACTAATACACTTAGATCTATCTTATCCAAAACCAAAACCTTACAACTACACCAGTTAATAGGGAAAAAAATCATCGATTTCACGTAAAAATGTTAAGCAGGGTTTTGAAGGTTTTAAGCGATAGATGAGGTATAAATGATGATAATTCCGTGAAGACGTACAGCTAATTTTTCTTCTTCTTTTTTTAAAACAGTTATAAAGAATGAAAAACTAAGTTTTTTTACTATAAAACTTTTCTTATCCATTTTAGAGAAAAATGTTTCAAATAAATATTGTAGACCTTAAAAAGTTCTTCAATTTGGTGTGACACATATTGCAATATATAAACAATTGACCGAGATAATTGTAAAAAACTCTCATTTTTGCACTAATTTTTAAATATTAATAACTGTATTTTTTGCACAACGATATTTAATTTAACTACTTTAAATTATGCCAATTAATGGGTTATTTTAGTGAGCTAAATTTCAACCAGATCGACTAAATAGTTTATAAGTTATTCAATTTGTTTATCCCAGACAGCAATTGTTTAAACAACTGTTCTTGCCCTAACAGTGACTCTAGAGATATTTTACAAATCGCAATCGATTATTTGAGACTTTAGTTTTAAGATGTATTGAAAATGTTTTAAGATTTTATCAAAATTGTTGTTAAAAAAACCGCCTGAAAAAGACCCTACTTTTTAGGTTATAAACAATTAGAATAACTTTGACAGTTTTTACGTTACACGCTCGTATGTAGGCTCACTGAAAAGCTGGTGAAAATATACACATTAAAATAACAAAGTGGATTTTATATGACTAATAGAAATCGAGTTAGAATTTTTTTTTCAATAAATCATATTTCCATTTTTTATAAACATTAAGAGCTGAAAATTGAATAAGTTGTTTAAGAAAGTCTATATTTTACGATCCAGTTTATAGATTGCATATGCAGTAAAAAAATAAAAAGTCATGACTCATTAAACTGATGGTACTCGTGAAACACCGCCAACAAATGTGAAGGTGAGAATAGCTTCGTTTTATTTTTTAGAATGGAATCCCAATTTGAAACATGTTGAAAAAATTTGCAGTTTAATTGCTATTACTTGCTTTAATTTTACAATAATTTCTCGTAAGAATTACTTATATTTTACTAATTAAAGAATATTATTTATATAAATATACAATAATAATTAGCTCAGGCCCAGAAAATAAATTGGTTGAAAACACGATCTTATCCATAAAACAAAAAATATTTTTAGCAGTTAGTAAAAATAAAAAGCAATTGATTCAACTTTTATGTGCAGAGCTCAACAAATCTGGGTACCGAACTAAAGTACCAGATGAAGATGCAGACGTATTAATAGTGCAGACAGCTCTTCACGAACATACATATGAAACTAACAAGACCATTGTAATAATTGGTAATGATACTGATATACTCATAATATTGACGCAACTCTCTGCTCCGGACAATAACATATATTTTGAATAAAAAGGCGCAAAAGGAAAATCTATCTATTATAGTTGTAATAGTTTTAAACATTCTCATCTAAGAAATACGTTGGGTTCTTATATATTTTTACTGAGTGTGATACAACTTCCTCTTTTTTAATCAAGGAAAATTCAAATTATTAACTGCATCGTCAGAAATTGTAGATCTGATAAATATTTTTTATGACGAGAATGCTAACAAGGAGGACATCATGAAAAACGGATGTGATATCATTGTTGCTTTGTATTCTGCTGCAATTGATGTTACATATAAAAAAAATAATAACATATTGGCATTAAATTAGTTACGTTTTTTACAATTTATAAGAAATACAGGGAAAAAATCTTTTAAATTGGAAAATTTGCCCCCAACAGAAGGTGCAGGTTATCAGCATGTACTTCGCGTTTAACACTGGTTAGGTAAAAAACTGGATGCTACCCAGTATGGATGGAAAAAAACTGATACGGGTTTTGAACCTATTTACACCTTAGATTGTTTGATACCTAAAGAGATATTAAAACAAATTACATGTAAATGTTCAACGGGTTGCAAAAGTACAAGATGTGGCTGTAAAAAATATGGTATAAACTGTACGGATCTTTTTACAAACTGTGCAGTGGAAGAAGAGGAGAAAAAATGTTGTAATCGCGCTGCAGTGGTTCTTGACGATGTCGAGTCAGACTTTGTAGAGGATAAACTGTATCTTGCCGAGAAGCGATTTAGAAGTTATAGACGTTCACTAGAATAATCAAATTAAAATTCATAAACAATGTTTTACTTTTTTATTTTTATAATTAATTATATGAATTTATTAAAATATATATATTACTATCAAAACAAATATACGAATTTTATTCTAATTATTGAACTTAACATACATCATTAAATAATAGTGCAAACATATTACATATTTATACTTATTAGATGCCTATCTAAACAAATATTAATAGCTTCATTAAATTAAATAACATTTCATAACAATTCAAAAACAAAATAAAACAAAAATTAGTTTTTTAAAAACTATTAAGGACTATTAAATACTTTTTAATTATTTCAAATAAAAAAAAATAATGTATTGTACTAATTTATAATTATTTTATATTTATATAAAAAATATACTTTAATTAATAATTTAAATAATTTTTAAGGAATACTTGTAGAGTTCAATAACTTTTATAATAAAATTCAATTAATTGATTTTCACGGGATTTTCCAATTGTGCAAGGTGAAATTTACACAATTTTTAGTATTTTGTTGAGCTACTCCAGTTAAAAAAGAAGGTTGTGCATGCTATGGAAGGTGATAATATATTGCAGTTTTTTCCCAAAAAAGGAAGCGAGGCTTGAACAATTCCCACCTTCACTTTCGTTGGAGGTGCTTCACGAGTACCATCAGTTTAACAGGTCATAAGTTTTTATTATTTCACTGCATATGCAATCTATAAACTGGATCGTAAAATATAGATGTTTATAAACAATGCAAAATTTGATTTATAAAAAAATACTAACTTGATTCCTATTTGTCATATAAAATTATTTTTTCTTTTTTAATATGTATTTTTTCACCAGCTTTTCAGTGAGCCTACATGCAAGCGTGTGACATAAAAACTGTCAAAGTTATTCAAATTGTTTATAACCTAGAAAGTAGGGTCTTTTTCAAACGAGTTTTTTAATAACAATTTTAATAAAATGTTAATTTTTTCTTAATGCATCTTAAAAGTAGACTCTCGGATAATTGATTGCGATTTGCTAAATATCTCTAGATTCACTGTTAGGGCAAGAACAGTTGTATAAACAATTGCTCTCTGGGATAAACAAATTGAATAACTTATAAACTATTTGGTCAATCTGGTTGAAATTTAGTGCACTTAAAGAAACCATTAAATGGCATAATTTAAAATAGTTAAATTATATATCATTATGTAAAAAGTAAAGTTATTAATATTTAAAAATTAGTGCAAAAATGAGAGTTGTTTGCAATTATCTAGGTCAATTGTTTATGTATATTAATATGAGTACTATCAAATTCAAGAACTTTTTAAGATCTACAACACTTATTTAAAACATTTTTCTCTAAAATTTACAAGAAACGTTTTATAGTCAAAAAACTGAGTTTGTCATTCTTTGTACCTGTTTAAAAAAAAAGAAGAAGAAAAATTAGCTGTACGTCTTCACGGAATTACCATCATTTATCTCTTATCTACCGTTTAGCACCTTCAAAACCCTGCTTAACATTTTTTCATGTTTTTTTCCCTATTAACTGGGGTAAACACAAAAGAGAGATCAGAGAACTGCATCTATAAAATACCCAGCATACGCAACAATTTCTGTGTGGGAGAAACTGAATGACCATTAAGAGTCGGTACAAACGAGCATTGACGTAGATAAAAAACAGATATTTCGAGAAATCACAGATATGCAAATGTACCTGAGACAGTACGAAATATTTAAAAAATGTATGGAAAATGCAAGTGAGGGCATAAAAATAAACGGTGAGTTAACGAACAATATAAGATATGCCGATAACACGGTGATGCTTGCCAGTAGCATATATGAATTACAACAAGTAATGGAAAGGGTTAATTCAGTTAGTGATAAATACGGTCTGAGCCTCAACTTCAAGAAGACAAAATGGATGCTTATAAGCAGAAAGCAACAACCTGCTCGACAGTTACGGATAAACAACGTACTAATTGACCACATAGAACTTATGTATAACTTGGCGCCAACGTAAATGCAAAATGGGAACAAGTCACAGAAATTAAGGTGAGAATCGAACGAACAAGAGCAGCATTTGACAATATGAAAACAAGCAAGGATTTGTCTCTTCCCCTAAAACTATGTCTAGGTAAATGCTACATTTTTCCGATTTTACTAATGATTCACCACAGACGGACCACACTGCAGCGCTACGCTCTGTGGATCCACAAAAGTACCTAGTTTCCGATGATTGACCGTGGGTTCTTATGTATGTGGAGTGGACGTTCCAACACAGATGAGCGACTCTGGCCGGCCAGTTCGTGTACGGAACGGCCACTCCACATAAGAATCATCGGAAACTACTTTTGTGGACGCTGACAGAGACGCTCACGAAAAATCTAGAAGCATTCGAAATGTGGGCGTACTGACGCATTCTTCGTATATCCTGGACCGAACATGTCACCAACATAGATAATTCACAGAATCGGATAAGAGAAAGAAATCGTGAGCACAATTAAACAACAAAAAAACCTTGAATATCTAGGCCACATATTGAGACATGATAAGTACCGTCTACTGCAATTGATTGTCCAGGTGAAAATAGACAGCAAGCGTGGACCAGGCAGGAGAAGACACTCGTGGCTCCAAAATCTGCGAAAGTGGTTCGAGCTCACATTGGTTGAACTATTCAGAAGTTAGGCCAGGAACGTAAGCTTTTCACCTCGCAATTTTTACAGAATTGATCGATTTGCTTGAAAATTCGAGAATAAGTAACGGATAGTCCAAGGATCAAAATCTATATGAACTGCTAACTGCAAAAAGGGGACATGTGCATAAAAGCAAATTTTATAGGAGAAGGTAAAAACTAAATAATTATGTAACCAAATCTCTTAGAAACGGAAAACTTGGTATACATGTTCAATATAGCTTTACACGTAATTCTGTAAATAAGTTGTAAATAATTTTAATTATAATTGTATAATATTCACATTTTAATGTTGTGTAGAAGTCCCCTTTTTGCAGTTAACTGTAATAAAAATGAAAATTATTAGAAATAATTCAATTAGATAAACACTACTTGCCAGAAAATACCTTTATTTGCCATTATCAACATGTAATATAAAGAAAGGAATAGAAAATAGTCCATAGTATTAATTATCAACTTGTTGAACATTGGGCCATTCTGTTATTTCCCTCCAAAATGGGATATTGCCATCGTCGATGAATCTGAGCATTTTTCTGATGTTTTCAACTTTGGATGATATTAATGGGCGTGTTTCAGAGTAAACTCGCATTGTAAAGGCAAAACTGTCACTTCTTCGGTTATTTTTCGTTATATTTCTGCTGTAAAAGTCCACTTTTTCCAGTTAAAAAAATTTTAACCGCATTTCCAATATACTTAAAATAGACGCAGAAGTCCCTTTTTTGTTAAAAACGATGTGTTTACGTGTAAAGAACGCAAAAATAACAAAAAGTGAATTTATGAAAATTTGTTGGAAGTCCCCTTTTTGCAGTTAGCAGTTCATATGATACCGAAAGGCGCTTTTACCAAGGAGGTAGTTGCCACCCCATCTCGTGGGTGGAAATTTTTTATTATATTTTGACTGCAAAAGTTGATAAAAACATTCATTCTAAGCAAAAAATACATTTTTTATGAAAGTAATAGTTATCGATTTATTCGCTATCGAAAGTGTTAGTTTTATATCAAAATAATCAGTGTTTTTAATAAGTTTTCTGCTAATAACTCCAAAACTAATGAATCTAAGCCGGTCAAACTTCTAGAAACTATTAATAATACATAAATAAAGAAGACCAAATAAGGTCAATGACTAATTTTAATTAGGGTGGTGATTAGGGGGTTGCTTCCGAACACTTTTTCGCTGAAAAAAATAGGAACTGATATTCTTTTCATTATAAGTAACTTAATTTTTGAGCTAGAGACTTTTTTTTATTTCTGGAGATAGATATTTTTAAATACTTTAAATTAGTTACAACAAGTTGTCCTGCATAGTTTTCCCGTCTTTTGACTTTGAAAGTGCAATATTTTGGTCCAAGAGCTGTGAGACATTTTTGAGTAGGTATTTTAGGCAAGCTGAAAATTTTTCAGGTGACTCTTCCATAATAGCCTAATACAAAAATGCCGGTCTGGCTGGAGGGTAGCGGTTATTTTCCCCAAAAATCCCCCCCAAAGTTAAAAAAAGGGTAAAAATTGTTATTACAAAAAATATCATTGACGTGACTTTAAAGTAAATTTAAATATTCAAATATTAGGAAAATAAACAAGCCAGGCGATTTGAGGGCGATTTTAGCTCTGCAAGATACTTGCATGGGCGTCCCAGGATTATTTTCAGGGGATGCATATTAACTTCAGAAGATTTTATCTGAATCTGTACATACTATTAACATGTATAAAATATACAACTATACATGCATAGCTATGTATATTCCTTCTGGACAGGGAGGTACAATTGTTATTTTGACAGGGTATTTTTTAATATTAAAAATAAATATTCTAAAAAAGGCAGCATTTTGGTGAAATTTTCCAACTGCCATGTGATCAAACAAATTACGGGTTCATATAAATGAAAAGCGCTATAGGTAAGCAGCAGTGTGAGAAAGAGCGTATACCGATAGCTGTTTGCGTCCTCTGTTCTAGCGAAGTGAGTCCGTTCGCTCGAGAAAAATCACGTGACCTGGTGATACCCATGTTGTTGTGCCTCGAAACGTTAGAGTAATTGTTACATATTATAGTTTTTTAAGTAACTTTTCCTTAATTAAAGGAAAATAATACGTACTATACAATAGATTTTGCAAATATGATAGGAAATGACAAATTTATTATTATAAATATATAGGTAGAAAATTATAAAACTATAAACTAAATAAATTCTGTGTCCGAATCTTGTACTTCTTCTTCAAACTCCTCATCTGAGCTTAAATATTCATTCTTTTCTTCTTCGTCAGACTCCCCTCGAGACTCAGATTATTCTTCTACATGAACTGTAGATAGTTGTAATATGCATTTAGAATTTATTAAAAATTAATTACTGATTAATTAATTGATTTGCTACGTATTCTCTGTCATTTTGTACGGAGTCGAAGCCTGCACAACCACGGGCGCATCTGAAGAAAGACTTGCCATTGTTGAGATGTGGTGTTATCGAATAATGTAAAAAAATAATGTACACAACACGTAACAAACGCGGAAACATTAAGAAAGATGAAAATTAGACAAGAAATACTCAACACTATGAAGGAAAAAAATGAGCTACTTTGGTCATATACTAAGAAATAAAAAACCTGATGTGATTGGTTATATAAGGAAAAGTATTAAGTATTGGTTTTAAAAGAAAGAATACGTAGCAACTCAATTAATTAATCACTAATAATCTTTTAATTAACTCTAAATACATATTATAACTATTTACAGATTAGGTAGAAGACGAATCTGAGTCTTGAGGGGAGTCTAACAAAGAAAAAGAGAATGAATATTTAAGCTCAGATGAGGAGTTTGAAGAAGAAGTACAAGACACAGAATTAATTTAGTCTATAGTTTAATACTTTTCTACCTATATATTTATAATAATACATTTGTTTTTTTTTCTATCATATTTGCAAAATCTACAGTGATGAGCGCGCTAATAACCGGCAAAACAGCTCAAAAGATGGAAAACATAATACATCTCGAAACAAAAAGAGATGAAACTCTTTTTGTTTCGCAATGTGTTATGTTTTCAACCTTTTGAGCTATTTTGCCGGTTATTAGCTTGCTCATCACTGTATTGTATAGTACGTATTATTTTCCTTTAATTAAGAAAAAGTTACAACAACATGGTTATCGCTAGGTCACGTGATTTTTCTCGAGCGAACGGACTCGCTCAGTTAGAACAGAGGACGCAAACAGCTATCGGTATACGCTCTTTCTCACACTGGTGCTTACCTATAGCGCTTTTCATTTATATGCACCCGTAATTTGTTTGATCACATGGCAGTTGGAAAATTTCACCAAAAAAAACCTGTCTTTTTTAGAATATTTATTTTTAATATTAAAAAAATACCCTGTCAAAATAACAATTGCACCTCCCTGCCCGGAAGGAGTGTACATAGCTATGCATGTATAGTTGTATATTTTATACTCGTTAATAGTATGTACAGATTCAGATGAAATCTTGTGAAGTTCAGATGCATCCCCTGAAAATAATCCTGGGACGCCCATGCAAGTATCTTGCAGAGTTAAAATCGCCCTCAAATCGACTGGCCTGTTTATTTTCTTTATATTTGAATATTTAAATTTACTTTAAAGTCACGTCAATGGTATTTTTTGTAATATCAATTTTTGCCCTTTTTTTAACTTTGGGGTGGATTTTGGGGGAAAATAACCGCTACCCTCCAGCCAGACCGGCATTTTTGTATTAGGCTATCATAGAAAAATCACCTGAAAAATTTTCAGGTTGCCTAAAATACCTACTCAAAAATGTCTCACAGCTCTTATACTATTTAGCATGTGATGAAGAAGAGCCAACATATAATAAAGTATAACTCGATTACTATTGGTCTTAAAGAAAATTTAAAAAAACGGTTTTGTTTATTTTTTCAAAAGGTACATTTTTATTAAGTAAAGTTGTTTTGATAAAATGAAAACTTTTGGAGTTATTAGCAGAAAACTTTTAAAAACATTGATTTTTTCGATATAAAACTAACGCTTTCGATGGCGAATAAATCGAAAACTATCAATTTTATCAAAAAAATGTATAAAACGTTTTTTGCTTAGAATTAACGTTTTTACCAACTTTTGCTATTAAAATATATTAAAAAATTTCCAACCCCGAGATGGGGTGGCAATCACCCCCATGGTAAAAGCGCTTTTCAGCATGATATAGATTTTGATCCTTGGACTATCCACTACTTATTCTCAAATTTTCAAGCAAATCGATCCATTCTGCAAAAATTGCGAGGTTTTTTAAGCTTCATTACTTGGACTAAGTTCCGTAAGCAAGATCAGAATTGCCATATTCATAGCCAACGTTCGCAATGGACAGGGCACGTGACGAAGAAAAGACCTGGGAAAGTGGACACAGGGTACAATGGAAAGATGCATCAATAATAAAGAAGCAGCTCTCATCCTACTTAATGATGAAAAATATGTAGCAAACCCATCGACAGAATGCAATAGGCTGTGGATGCCGCCCATCCTAAAAGAAGAAGTCACCAACATAATATACAAGCATTAGAAATTATAAGACATATATGGTCTACAGGCAGTGGCGGCTCGTGGTAATTTAAAAAGGGAGTTCAATTAAGGAATGTAATTATAGAAATGGTGAATAAGAGCCGCGGGCAATTGTGGCACAGGCAAAAAAAGAATGTGTGTGTACTTTGTACGCACGTAAGAAGTTATACTTCTATTATATGATTTAAACGAAATTAATATACTTTTTATTTATATTTTGTTTAAATATTAAACTAATTTATACTTACTACTTCTCAAACATTTTTATTAGAACAGTGCCAAAAATTAAAATAATAAAAGAATAAAACACACACAAACACATTAAACAAGCCACAAATGATGTCTGAACATTAATTGTCGAAAATTTTTTTAACTAAATACGTATTTTCTGAAAATACAATTATATAATAAATATACTTACAATCATAAAATGTATTAAAAAAAAACAAAAAAGAAAGTTTCTATTGGGACTCGAACCAGCGCTGATAAGAGCGGTTGGTATTGGAATTCATTCGCCTTCTCCGCTTAGCCACGGACACTATGTGTCATTATTTACGAAGATCGACTAACTAAACGAATTAAACTTGTGATATTTTGATATTTTGAAAATTGATCAAATTATTTTAATTTTGAATTGAAATGATTTAGAATTGAAAAAATACAACAAAACATAGAGTAAAAAACAATATATTAGGTGAATATTGATAGAAATTTTGATGGTAATCAAATTATATAAACAAAAGTATTACATACTATGTATTTTGGCAGATCAAATAGGTAGGTTTATACCCATGATGCATTAACAATTATTACGTACCTGTTGCTTTTAAAAACTAGTTAAAAGTCACTACAATATTATAAACTTTTTTGTTTCTGTCCTCACAACAATAAAACTAATATATTATACATTTGTTTACCTTTACCTTTACCTCCAAACCACAGCTGCCATATCCGATAATTTTTGACATGTCATTTGAACATCAAATCAGAACAAAGTTATAATGCGCATGCGTCGGGCAGATAGGTTTTAACGTATAAAAAAATCACCCTCTATCGCCCGTAAAGAAGTATAACTTCAAAAATTTTGAGGGCCTCGCCCGTTTTTGTCTAAATTTGATATTATTTATTACTGTTGTTCCTATATAAATAAAACATAAAAGACATATGACATACGTTTTATTATTGTATGCAATACATTAATAAATCAAAGCGAATTAGAAAAAAAATTTAAACTTTAAAAATAATATAAAATTTTTTGAATTTTTGTATTCAATGTATTGAATTTATTCATTTTATTTATACAAAAAATCCATTCTTCGATTTTTGTGTTTTGCAAAAACATTGATAACACGAGCATTAAAGTATGAAGATAACACCAACAGAAAATATTGTACCAAACTGTGAACCGAAACGCTCCACTGGTCCCTGTGTGCACTGCACAAATCCTCACTGTTTTAAATAGGCGAAATGCTTTTTCACGGATTTTAACATTTCCCTTTCTAACTACAGGGTTAGGTTAGTACTGGCTGGTTTAATTTGAATTCTGCACCAGAGCATAAGTATCTGCACTTGCCAAGTGCATCCAGCGGCGTATAGCAAATAAATATGATTTATAAATAAAGTCATAGATTCTATGAGATTTAAAAAATATATTTTAATGATATTTATTGGGTGTTCACTGCACAAGTGAACCAAAGGAGAAACCGCTCCTGTCTACAGGCATACGCAAAGCATACGCAACACACAATACACGGACAGACATAAACAATTGCATAATGCACGTACAAATACTGCAGAAACACACAAAATAATTTGAGTCCCTAGTGCACAAAATTCACGGACACTCAGATTTTTTCAGTTTAATGAACACCCATGTTTCGAAAACATGGCTGTCCATTACAATCAATTGGTGCTTAATTCCATACAAACACAATATATAGTAGGGAATTACTCAATTACTGCATAAATGATCAACAGCTCTCCTCGGAGTCTTCACTATAGATTGTATCATTGCTAACAGACAATATTTGTTCATTATTATGCCACGTAAATAGCATTTTTGAAAATCGAAAGAAATAAGCTTTTTTGTATCACTAAACGTACGTTTCTGTTTAAAAAAATCAAAATGGCGGCAATACAGGAAACGATGACGTCATACAAACTTTTCTAAGTTTCCTAAGGTTCCTCCACAAAATCCAGAACACAATGATATTTCGTATCCCATAACTTCATAAGTATAAGTTTATTCGTTTTAAAAATAGCACCCTGTTGCAAGACCTTTTTGTAACACTTGTACAGGATTTATATTAGCATCCAAAAAATAAGACTAATCCATATCGATTTAATTTTTAGTCTCAAACAAATATTATTTACATGTATTGTTTACATTACGTAAATGGGTGACATTGGTTTTGCAATGTAGGCCACTCGTTTTGAAAACAACGAAGTCAGCAGTTATGCTACTATTAGCAATTCATTGTCACATTCAGGTGTAGTCAATCATAACAAAACAACTACGATTTGTTTATAGATACGGAGAAAGTAAAGAGATTATTCATTATTCAGACATCGACGTGGTTAGATCAGAGACGTTGTCCACCAACTAGTTACCGTCGTATTTAGTGTTCTAAATAAATATATTCTGGTAAATAGTGTTTTAACAAATCAACCCCATCATCGGGGGTAAACACCCCCACGACCAAGATACACTGCTATGTTATTGCGAAATTAATATTTTTAAAATTTCGACTTTTTTCCAATTATATTAACAATAAATGAGTATATTAAACTTTGTAATACGCCATTTTAACCTTCCGCAACTAACATAGGTTTTCTGAACATTAAAGCTGACATCTGACCGACATAAAAAAATGTTTCCATTGACACACTTTCAAGCGTAGGATTGTGTTTACTCCCTGAAGGAGTAAAATTAAACATAAATGATACCTATTTTAAAATTATTAAACCTCTCTAACATTAGCAAAATACCAAAGAAAATAAAACAATCACATAACATCTGATTTGTCAAAAACAACCTCAGTATTTCCATTGCTGTTTGATTGTACCTAGGTTCACTTTTTACTCCTGGCAATTGGATTACTAAATTATCAGCACTTGTTTGCACGGTCTTTCGTTAATCTAAATATTTTTTTCATCGAGTAGATCATGAGTCCAACATGGGTCTCTGAGACAAGAATTGCCGATAATTGCATAATTAGTTGACCCTGAATACTCAAACTTTAGCACTAAAAACAGGCATCTAAATTAGGCAGCTACCGATGGCGGCGAAGATTCATATCGAACGATTTGGATATAGTCGTAAAAACTTAACTGTTAGGTCTCACAGACCCAATGTTAGTCACGGAAGGTTAAAGCTTTTTCAATTCTCTCCAAGATGTTTGTGCTAAGAAAACCATAAATCTAACTGTTTTCCATTAATTTGAAAAAAAAAAGGAAAAAAGGCCGTTTTTGACACTAAATTGTTTATAAATAAAAATGGCCGCCATATCCTACGCAGCAAATAGTTACAATTTGTTCTTATAGGAATTATAGATATTACCTGTCGAAAAAACGCTTCAGTACCCTGGCTGTTGAGGTGTCATTGAAAAAACCTTGTTACCCTGGACTCTGTGTGATGTATTTGATTTGACTTAGATATATTATTATTATTTATGTTTTATGAAATTAAAATTGAAGCACTAGTCTAGACTCTAGGTTTTATTGTATAGTGAAATCGATCATACTTTTTATACTTTTTATTTTCGAACAACTCGACAATAACGTTTTGTTTCCGATGCAAATCTCAGTTATTCCATCATGGTATCAAGATTTCACATGGCTTTTATCGTGACCAAAAATTTTGTCAACTCATTCGGTTAAATGTGCTGGATTCAGATAACATCAACGACGGAGGACTTTTGCCCTTGTTGTCGTTATTAAAATTTGGCGTGCCATTAAAATGGGAACATGAGTAGGTAGAAGCACAAAAATTGTATGGAGGTCAGAGGTAAAAGGGCAAAATTTTTGTCGCACCATTTTTAACATAGCCGTATACAAATGGCAGAACTTTTGAAGAAGGTATTAATACAAATTTAATAGCAGGTCAAATTCGGTGCTTTTTAAGAGAGATATATTATGGTACCTATTATGATTCTTACAACTCAGGAGAAAGTCCACAAGGAAGAACTTCCTGTAGTTGGCTGTATACCATTAATTACAAGTGAAATTTAATAAAAAATTTTCCTCTTGGTAAAAGGTATATTAGTTTAAAAAGCCCTAAAGGGCTACAAACATATACAAAACGTTTTCGCTCTTTAACAAGAGCATCATCAGTGTTACAAGAACATGGTGAGCCAACCAAAAATACAAGGTCAAAGCATTAAAAAAAACAGACAAAAGTCTAATATCAATAAATACATCGAAAAATTCAAAGGATGGATAAAATTCCTAAGGATACGGCCCTAGGGCAACATATGACTCCCACACGTGGTAAGTGGGTCAAAAGGTAACTAGGTCATTATGTTATAAGAGGTGGCAGGCAACTGAGTTGCCTGCCACCTCTTGTGGGAGTCACGTGGGGAGTCTTATGTTGCCCTAGGGCCGTATCCTTAGGAATTTTATCCATTCTTTGGATTTTTCGATGTATTTATTGATATTAGACTTTTGTCTATTTTTTGAAAGGCTTTGACCTTGTATCTTTTGGTTGGCTCACCATGTTCTTGTAACACTGATGATGCTCTTGTTACAGAGCGAAAACTTTTTGTATATGTTTGTAGCCCTTCAGGGCTTTTTAAACTAATATACCTTTTACCAAGGTTCTCAGGAGAAAGTGTTTATAGTAGAGCATTATTTCCGTTCATACTGAAGTGGAAGGAATTATGGTCCACGTTTGAGAAGTATTTGTGTCTTCTGTCCATCTAAAATCAGCTCTTAATAACAATAATCAAAGAAGGGTTCTCGATCAGATCTTACACTCTCCAAAGCGAAGTCTTCTACCGAGAAACCCAATACCTATGAGTAAAACAACCACACGTCGACTGTTCCAATTTTTTGGTGGTTATTACGATTATTATTGGTGACACCAATAGCCACATCAAATTCTGAGGATATAGAGAAACCTATAGAGATGTAGAAAGAATGGAAAGCTGGGCTAAAAATAACGTACTTACTCTCATCCATAGTCTAAAGTAATCATCATATCATTAATTTGTAAGTACTGATATGTTCCGAGGGTGGTTTACGGAAACAATTATGAAATTAAAATAAATGTAAACACAACAAACCGTCAATAATATATTTATTTGTGTCGGTAAAATAGCGTGAATATTTCTCGAAAGAGGGTTTGTTATTCTTTGCGAGTGTGGTGGTGTGACTTCCCCGGGTGCCCGCTGTGACTATACTGAACGAGACCACAAACACTTTAATCTGTCTGGTGTTCTACCATATGGCCAGATAGGCGACAATAATTTATTAGATCTGGCGTTTTAAAAGCTGAAAACATTTTTGTGGTTTTTAAGAAGTTGACATAAAGAGGCTGGCCCTTTATCTGGTACCGTAATCTATGAATTTGTGTTTCAAATGAAAAAGCCATTAATTTTATACATTCTGGTTTTGTATTTAGGAGCGAAACACATGTGAATTTTAAATGACCCATATTATTTTCGTTTAGAAAAGAAAGTTAATATTTAAAATTAGCAATTAAAGAAATAGTAAAATAATAATTGAAACGTGTCGCCACAGATATTAGTAACTTGTGCGTCAAAAGGCACAACCCAACCCAAATTCTCAACACAGACGCATCATAATTCAAATTAAAGCAGCTGTTCAAATTAAGACACCAAAAACCCATTCCGGATACGTTTCAAAGGTATCCCATTTAGGATACGTTTCAGTTATAAGAAAGTCAACTGGCAGAAGTTTTCAAAGACACTAGGTGAATAACTAACATTCATGGAGCTTGAAGCATGTATGCATTAAATTGTCATAAAAAAAGGCCAGCTGTACAACTATATATAAAGGAAGCTCTATAACTATATCCTTGAAATCATTAAGAACAGTTCCAAACTATATGAAACTACTGCCAGTTATATGATGAGAGCCTTCTATCTCCAATGACAATTTCGTCCTCCAATTCACCCACGTCAATGTAACTCAAAATCATATACTACACAACACAACTACTGCAAAACGTTAATCCTCGTAAAAGACAAAAACTCCCCAAGCTAAGTTTATAAAGAAAGATCTGCACCAGAAACCTGATAAATTCGACCAAGAATTTACAATGGGCAATGGGAATCCTTAAAAGAACAGTTTTTCGAAAACACCGCTATTAAAGCTTCAATGTTGGGCACAGGATTAGATGCCAAAAATGTAGCGACAATCTAAGTGGTAACTATATTAAAACCATGAAGAGCAATAAAAAACCAGATGAAATGACCAAACAAGGTTCATTAATGCCATTCGTTAGACCGGAACCTTTCTGCGGCGTTACAAAGGCAGTAACAGGAACTGCTACGAGAAAGTGGGTAGCTCACAAATTTTTGGAATGGTGGAGGAATTCACCAAATTTAATTAAATTTAAAGCAGATCTAATAAGCAAAGACAGGAAAACAATCAAAGCCATAGTGGGCCTCCTAACGGGGCACTGTATGGACACTTGTCCATAAGCTGATGGAATTGTCATGACCTGTGCAGGTTCTGTCACCTGTCTGAAAGAAGAAACAATAGAGCACATTGTATGACAGTCTTATCTGGCAAATGTGTGGTTCTTTGCATTAGGGAAAGTCCGCCGGCAAAAAGCTACGTGGAAATTTCAGTCTCGATGGTATTAGATTTTCTAAAAAGAGTGAGGCTAGAGAATGTAATCTAGTACTATAGGACCACAATAGATCTGAAAAGGTGGAATAAGCCAAAGGGCCACCTCTATCTATCTATCTACCTATCTATCTATTAAAATCATAAAAGGAGAAAGAGGACCTAAAAACCTACCGCCCTATTACTATATTAAAGTTTTATTGTTTTAATTAATTTTTATAGGGACTTGACTAGACTATGTGAATGTCTTTTAATTATAAAATGTTACTTGGCTGTATTTTATTTTTACCTTACTTTGTTTTAAACTATATTATAACATTTGTGAGTAATGTAGCTCGTAAACCAATTAAAAAAAAATCATTTTTAACCGGATTCTTTTCGTAAACTAAACCTACTCTTCATTGCAATTTTCATAACTGACTTTATCTTCAATGGCTCTCAAAGAAAGAGTAAAAAGCATATGAACATGCAATGGTTTCCAGACGCAATAAATCCTCTAGATATTATTGTGTAGTCTGTTTATTTTTAAATAATGTGACTCCAATTTATATTGTAGTTGCTTGGCAAACACTCAACGTTTTAACATTTTGTCTACGCTTTCCGGTTAACATTCTTGAATAAAAAAGTTTGAATTTTCACAGTAGTTAAAGATTTATTTTATGCATCAACTAAAAGTTCGACACAATTACAAAAAAGAAAGTTTGATTGCAGCATTACTTTACGCAGCTGACAGTGTTTTAGCCACACCGAAAATGGATGAAAACAGCAATCCCCACAAAGCCTAGGCTCACACCTTTACCGCATACATACGAGCACAAATATTGACTACTTGACTACTAGCAAAAAATAAAGAGATCAAAATTGTATAAACTATAATTTTCTCGATTTTTGTTTATGTACATTCATGACGTAAAGTTAATAATAAATGATATACATAATTCAATAATTATGCTTCCCCCTTCCACTAGTTTCCCCTATAACTCTGAAAATATCGACCGCAGGAAATTTTTTTTTAATGTTTAATATGCACTAGAAATAAATCATAGCATATCTCATGTAAATAGAGCAATTTAAAGAGGTGGTCTTCTGGTCTATTCCACTGCGACCTTTTCAGATTTATTGAGGTCTTCTAGTCCTAGATATGTAACCTTCTCTAGCCTGACCCTTTTTAAAAAGTCTAATAGCTTCGAGACTGAACCTTCCATGTAGCTAGTTGCCCGTGAATTTTCTTCTCCTAATGCAAAGAACCGCGCATTTGCCAGACTGTCACACTGACATAGAATATGCTCTGCTGTTTCTTCTTCCAGGTGACAGAATCTGCATAGGTCATCATCTGGACAATCCCATCAGCTTCAAGTGCCTATTCAGCTTACTGTGCCCTGTTAGCAGACCTACTATGGCTTTGACTGTCTTCCTGCATTTGCTTGTTTGGTCTGTCGGCGAAATTTTTGGCGAATGTTTTGTAATGAACCATTATACCACCATTCCAAAGATTTGTAAGCTACCCACTTTCTTGTAGCCGCTTTTGTTACTGCCTTTTCACCACCGCAGAAAGGTTCCTGTCCAACTCATGGCATTGATGAGCCTTGTTTGGCCATTTCATCGGCTTTTTCGTTACCCTTATGACCCTCATGCCCTGGTACCCAGGCTGCTGTAACCTTGTCACTGTCTCCTAGTTTATTTAGGGCACACACACAATCCCATACTAGGTTAAAACTGACCTCTACAGAATTGAGTGCCTTAAGCGCTGTCTAACTATCTGTGAAGATGGCAACTCAACGTAACGTTCTGTCCTTCCTTTCTATTTCTTCCACGCAGTGATGGATTACCGTTATTTCCGCCTGGAAAACTGTGGCATCCTTAGATAGACTTACCGGGAAATGTATCCCTTGATTTGTCCCTACTATGTTGGCTCCCACACCTTCCGATGGTTTTGAGCCATCAGTGTACCAGTAGCAGCTATTAGAAATAGTAGATAATAAAAGGTACAAATAATACTAAACAAACTATTTATTTTATAACCGAACCGTATTATAATAATATACAAACAAAGAAATTAAGATGTGTCTTCTACAACGTATACTTCCAGACTACTGTAAAAATATCAAAAACAAAACTACTAAAATCGCTTTCACATCCATATGTCTTGTAACACGATACTTTCATATAATCAATCCTATGTAAGAGTTTTCGACCTAAAAGGTTCGGGGAATTAGCCCGCCCACTTAGACTGCATATGTCCATTTTAACACTAATAGGAATACCATAATTTATAGTTGAATATATTCTAACAGCAGCAGCTTATATGGGTACACCTTCCTTCCAGTTTTTCCTGCCTGGTATATTATTTGTGAACTTATTGTCAAAGCTACATCTCGTAGCTGTTGCATAGGCTGTCACAATAGCCATCACAATATCGGCTTTTAGCTCCTCGATTAGCTTTCTGTTGTCAGCACCATGCACCTGACTTATTTGTCGCTGACTATGCATTAATCTACAAAAAGGCGTTTGATAGAGTAAAACATGATAAACTCATAAACATCTTGAAAGAAGCGGGAGCAGATGATAGAGACTTGAGAATCATATATAATTTGTATTACAACCAAACTGCCAATATAAAAGTGGATGACCAATTGACAGAGGCAGTCTCAATATATAGAGGAGTGAGGCAAGGATGCATCCTGTCCCCGGTGCTGTTTAATATATACTCTGAATGTATCTTCGAGCAAGCGTTGGGAGAACTACAGGAAGGCGTATTAGTTAACGGAGTGCGTCTGAACAACATTAGATATGCCGACGACGCTGTAGTTTTTGCAGACAGTCTAGATCAGGGGTTCCCAAACTTTTTTGTACCACGCCCCCTTTTTTGAAAGAAAGCTTCTCGCGCCCCCCCCTTACAATAAATTGTATGCGCCTAAATAGGAACAAAACAAAAACAAATAAGTATTAGCTTGAAAACAAAACATTTATTTATTCTGCCATAAGATACAACAATATCAGTTTCCATAAAATACAAAAATTATTAATAAAAGAAAAATAGATTATGTTGCTTAGTGAGATGAATGTGCTTGCATTTTATTTACTAGTATTCCTATTCGTGGCTGAGTTTTAGTAAGTGCACAGCACAAGTCACTAGCAACATCAAGTTTATTCCGATACTTTGTTTTAATTGCCACAAGTGTTGAAAATCGCACAAATAGTTACTTGAAAAAGGCAAATATAAATGAAGAGCTTCCCGTGATACACTAAGATACACTTTGAAATATTTTAACCAAAATGAAGGTTTGGCCATTATAACAAAGTATTTGGCAGAGGAATCGTGCAAAAAATCATTTGGATTTATTTGCAAAGCATCTTCTTGAAGTGATTCATGCAGGGAGTCTATGTTGACATGGAATGGATCAGTTGACATTCTGTAAATAAAATTGTCACAGGTGTTTGGGAAGTATTTCTGGAACTCTTCAATTAGGCTCTCCAAATGGTGTGATATTTGGATTTTCAAACTTGATCCTTCATAAATGTCCTTTCCTCTGCGTATTTCTTCTGAGATTGGCTCTACTTTAGAGAAATTTGAATAATTTCAGGAGTTTGCTGATATTTTACGCCTCCAAAGTGGAAAGCCTCCATCACAATGAGTAACTACTATATTTGAGTCTCCACCCTGCAGTTTTAGGTTGAGGATGTTCAACGAGTCAAAGATGTCTGACAAATAAGCCAATATTACTTGGGTACAATGTTTTTTGAAGGCCATGTTTAGCTCATTTTGCTTTTGATGTTTCAAGGTGATTACTTCATCTCAAAGGTCAAATAATCTTGCCAACATGTTTCCTTTTGAGAGCCATCGTACTTATGTATGAAGTAGCAGTGTTTTGTGATCACATTCTAAATCTTCACAAAGCGTTTTAAACAGTCGAGTATTCAACGAACTCTTTTTTTATGTACTTTAATACACAACTTTAAGACAGCCATACGTTCATTTGGAAGGGGTTTTGCTGCCAAGGCTTGTCGATGTATAAAACAATGTACCCCAATCACACCAGCATTTTTCTCTATTACTAATTGCAAATAGCCTGAGCGAAAACCTAGCATTGAAGGTGCGCCATCTGTACATAAACTGAGCAGTTTTTGTCAAGAAAGTTCATGTTTGTCAAAAAACTCTCACACTGCTTTCATAACATTAATAGCTTTTGTCGTGGTCTCCAGTCTCCAACTCTGTAGAAAAGAGTAGCTTCTCTTTCATTCTTTCGTTTTGAATATACCGAACATAAACAATTAACTGATAACATTGTGCTATGTCAGTACTCTCGTCTAGCTGAATAGCAAAAAATGGCGATTATTTTACTGCATCAACTACCTGGTTTTGTACGTCTTCGGTCATATCATTAATGCGGCGTTTCATGCACAGTGTTGTCAAAAAGAGGTATTTGAGATAACTTTTGCTTACTCTGCGCTACCAGACACACTTTGACAAGCGGTTAATATTGAATTTTAGAAAAATATAACTAAATTTAATTTAATGTTCAACTTGTCTCGCGCCCCCCCTGATATGTTCTCACGCCCCCCAGGGGGGGCGCGCCCCCCCAGTTTGGGAACCGCTGGTCTAGATGGTTTGCAAAGAATAATGTCGCGCATATCAGATATAAGTGGAGAATACGGACTTGATCTCAATACGAAAAAAAAAAAACAAAGTACATGGTAGTCAATAAGCGCGAAATATTAAATACACAGGTTTTGGTTAACCAACAACTAATTGACAGGGTCGACAGCTACACATACCTTGGTACCAACATAAACATCCAGTGGGACCACTCAAGTGAAATAAAACAACGCATAGGAAAAGCGAGATCAGCGTTCATAATGATGAAGTCTCTCTTCAGAAGCCATGATTTACCTCTTGCTACCAAAATCTCCATCATCAGATGCTATGTATTTTCTACGTTATTATACGGAGTAGAGGCCTGGACACTTTCCAAGGCTTCTTTGAGAAAACTCGAGGCATTCGAGATGTGGTGTTACAGGCGCATTTTGAGAATTTCGTGGGTGGATCGTGTGACTAATGTTGAGGTTCTACGTAGAATAGGCAAGGAATGCGAGATTATTAACACAATCAAAGAGCGCAAACTAGAATATCTTGGCCATGTTATGAGGAATGAACAGAGATATGGCTTGTTGCAACTCATTCTTCAAGGCAAGGTATTTGGAAAGCGAGGACCAGGGAGAAGAAGAATATCTTGGCTTCAAAACCTGAGAAAGTGGTTTAATACATCGACAACCGGACTATTCAGAATAGCAGCAAGCAAAGTTGGGATAGCCATGCTGATCGCCAACATCCGGAACGGATAGGCACCTTAAGAAGAAGAAGATGTATTAATCTGTGCATCACTGATCAGGCTTCGCCTTATACGAAGATATGAAGTGGTGGTAGAATCAACATGACTTCCAACACTGCTGTAGGAGTTGTTTTTATGGCCCCCACAATTTAATAATTATTATGCTTTCCCCTTCCTTTAGTTTCCCCTATAACTCAGAAAATATCGACCGCACGAAACATGCACTAAAAATAAATCATTGCATCCATGATTTTTTGAATCAAATATACAACCAAAATGCCGTATAAACATCTTTCGAATAATGAATAACTTCACAAATTAAATTTGTCCCTTTCTTTAGGTTAACAATTTCTTTCAAAGGCACACATTGGAAATTGCCGGTTGATTTCTGAAATTAGAAGTGACGTAGGGCCAATACTCGAGAGACTATCAGACCCATCTCTGTCAACGCCTGTCTACGAAAAAAATGTAAATGACATTTTTAATGAGAACGGTAGCGACGAAAAGGAGCGTGCTTGAAATATTGAGTATGTCAATTTTTAGTAGATTTCATTAAATTTTATCGGTATGCGGCCATTACGGTAAGAGCTCTTTTAGGAGATTTTAATAAAAAGAACGGGGATATATTGGATTATTACAAGGTCGTTATTTTCATCTCAGCACATTTTTTCGTGAATATTTAGAAATAAAAAATACCAGGAAAGTCGATCAAGCAAAAACAATGATATACTTCATTTGGAAATGCATAATAGCATAACGGCTTTAATGGCAGAAGATTACAATGATTTTTATAGAGGGCTCTTTTTAAGAAGAATCGTTACTAGTTTTGTACCTATCGTGAACCTATTTGTTTTAGTTTTATTCAAAAAATTATAAAAATTATCGCCTAACAATCAATTGAAGAGGATGACTGATTGTGAAAAACGAAACCTTACACCGTAAAAAATTATGTTTTTTTGGAGAACCATTATTGTTTTTGTGTTACGAGCAGTTTATTAGCACCTAAAGTAACTCTTTGTCCATGTTAGGCTATTTCTCGTTACACAAAATGGCTCCTATCCGTAGCCGTAGGGCCTGATCTTCTTTTTCACTTAAGTAAATGGCGCCCAACGTGGCGCCTGATCTTCTTAGCACAGATATTAGCCTCCTAAATTGTTTAAATTATTGCACCCTTATTTCTTGGTCTGCCAATACTTCTCCGTCCATTTGGTGACATCTCGTGCTATTCGTAGTATCATATCCTCTGCCATTCTACTAATGTGTTCGTTCCACTCCTGTTTCCGTTTTGTCACCCATCCATTAATGTCTTCTACATAGGGCTTTTCATTCACAGTCATTTGTTTCGAGCTTCTGTCATGTGTCACATAATATTAATATATCTACGTCATACGTTATTGATATCAATGATACAAACCAAAGACGTATGACGTAGATATATTAATATTATGTGACACATGACAGAAGCTCGAAACAAATGACGATCGATGAAAAGCCCTATTGCATAATATCCCTTAAGTTAAGATAAGATCCCCTTAAGTTTTCACTTCTCTCTCTATCCAACAGACTTTTCCCTGATATTCGTCGAAGTATTTTCATTTCTGTTTTTTCTAGTAGTCGTCTCGTTTTAAATGTGTCAGGTCGTGTCTCCGCCGTGTACGTCAATATAGGTCTAATTGCTGCTTTATAGATTCTTGCTTTTGTGTCTTGTCTTAGGTTTGTTCGTCCAGATTGTGTCATTAAGAGATCCCGCCGCTTTACTTGCTTTTAAGCTTTGTTGTCGTACTTCCTCTTCAACATATCCGTAACTGGTTATATCTATTCCCAGATATCTAAGCCTTGCTTCCTGCTTTATTATTTTCCCATCAATTTCGATTTTACATCGTAGTGGATATTTGGATGTTGTCATACATTTGGTTTTTTCTGCTGATATTATCATATTGTATTTCTTCCCCTTCCTTTATTGGATTTCTTTTTTCCCCATTCTGTAACAATGACCTTTACGTACTGCTTCTATTATTTCGTCCATTATTATATTAAAGAGCAGTGGGCTTAACGAGTCACCTTGTCTGACTTCGCTATGTACTGGTATAAACTGTGTTAATTTTCCATTTATCTTTTTATTATGTTTGGCAATTCTGTCACTACTAATGTCTGTAAAAAGTTTATAAGTAGGTATCTTACTTTGAAAATAAAATGAAATCAATTTAATCAATTTGTTTGTTTTACAGTGTCTTCTATTTGCTATGGTAGTATCTATTTTCCCATAGGGGTTTTAATTTCAAACGAATTTTGTCAACACTAATTCCTTCTTACCATCCGTATTTCTTAAGCAGCCATTTCTTATGTAATAAAGAGGGCAACAGATGTCGTTTATTTACGTGTTGCCCAAATATTTTGTTTGAGAATAAACAATGAATCCAAAAATATAAATAAATATTAAACGAAATGTCATGCCAACAATATGGTTTGTTTTAAAAGAGTATTGTGTTTTTCATCCATACTATATACAGTATGATGCAAAAGTAAGATTTTTTAAAAGTTTTCTCTTTCTGAAATCAAGAAGTTATTACATACTTTTACATTCTACCTAACCGAGTACATAACTTACCTCTGCAGAAATAAATATACGAAAAATACATCGTTGCAAAAGCGATTAGGAGAAATTTTAAATGAGGTGTCTCGTAACCTCGGTTTGTATTTAAGAAAATAGTCGATTACGTCATTACGCCAACACTGATGACGTAATGTGCAACATATACAGGGTGTAACAAAAATGCAGGTTATAAATTAAATCACATATTTTGGGACTAAAAATAGTTTGATTAAACCTAACTTACCTTAGTACAAATGTGCACATAAAAAAAGTTACAGCCCTTTGAAGTTACAAAATGAAAATCGATTTTTTCGAATATATCGAAAACTATTATAGATTTTTGATTGAAAATGGACATGCTGCATTCTTATGACAGAAACATCTTAAAATAAAATTATAGTGAAATTTGTGCGCCCATAAAAATTTTATGGGGGTTTTGTTCCCTTAAACCCCTCCAAACTTTTGTGTACGTTCCAATTAAATTATTATTGTGATACCATTAGTTAAACTCAATGTTTTTAAAACTTTTTTGCCTCTTAGTACTTTTTCGATTAGCCAGTGTGTATCGAGATATTTTGAATATTTGCAGAATCCACTACAAATTTGTATATGATTAAGTACGATTATAGAGACCTGTTAATAATCTGAAAAGTTATTTATAATTTTCATTTTTAGGTATATTTTGAAACATACTAAAAAAGACACATCTCGATAAAAGGTCGCATATCGAAAAAATACTAAGATGCAAAAATTTTTTAAAAACACTGCGTTTTACTATTGCTACCACAGTAACAGTTTAATTGGAACGTACACAAACATTTGGAGATTTTAAGGAATAAAACCCCCATAAAAAATTCATGTAACGATATTAAAAAAGAAGCCGCATCTCGATAAAAACTGGCTTATCGAAAAAATACTAAGAGGCAAAAAAGTTTTAAAAACATTGTGTTTAACTAATTATACTACAATAATAATTTAGTTGGAACGTACACAAAAGTTTGGGAGGCTTTAAGGGAACAAAAGCCCATAAAATATTTATAGGGTTCACAAATTTCACTGTTATTTTGTTTTAAGATGTTCCTACCATATTAATTTTCATTTTGTAACTTCAACTGGATATAACTTTTTTTATGTGGACATTTGTACTAAGGTAAGTTGGGTTTAATCAAACTATTTTTGGTCCCAGAATATGTGATTTAATTTATGACCTGCATTTTTGTTACACCCTGTATAAATGTAGCAATTATTGATGGCCATTCAAAAATTAAAATTGACGTGTTTTACAATTTTTTTACAAGTCGTCTGTTCCAGAATGAATGAATTTATTTCAGTAACTGTATTTTCTCAGAAACTTTTGCATCATACGGTATGTTGTCTGCTATAGCGACTAAAGATGGTTAATTTTATAAATACATAATGAGACCAGATGGGTGTTAGGAATTCTTTGATACTACTACTATCGGTTTACAGCGTTCTCTGACGCCTTCCGACTCCTAACCGCCATTCTTCTTTATTTAACCATAGACCTGGAGGGATTTCTCTTTCCTCTAGTTCTTTTTCAATTCCCTTCCTCCAGCTTCTTCTCGGCCTTCCTCTTTTTCTTCTCCCTTGTGGTGTCCATGCCAAAATCTGCTTAGGGATCCTGTCATCTGGCATTCTCTGTACATAGCCGTACTAGTTGTTTCGTTTTTATGTCATCAATTATTGTATGTGTGACTCCCATCATTTCTTGTATTCTCTCATTTGGTATCCGATCTCTTCTTGATTTTCCTGCTGCTCTTATTCAGAAGTCATTTCTGTTACTAGTAACATTTTCTCCGTTAAAATAAAAATGTGTACCATTTTTATTCGGTTGCGATGCGAAGGCAAACCAATCTTACTTTTTAATTAGAATACGGAGTGCAGTCCAGTTCCTTTAACCGCGATTTTCTGCTCTTATTGGAGCTTCATCAGAAGAAACGTAGGCACTGTTCTCCATACTCCAACCAAATTGCATCGAGAGGTTTTCCCACACATCGCAACCAAATGGATGATAATAGGTGGCTAGCGCCATCTGGCAATTGAAAGACGAAGCAAGTTTTCAATCCTAATAGTAAATTAATAATATTGAAAAATATTAAAAATCACTAAAAGATTTTTAAATTGAAAACCTATTGGTACATTTTCATGGTAACACCTCCAAGACTTCTATAATTTGCAAGTCATATGGATGCTGCAGTGAAGACGAGAGGGAAGGAATTCTACACTTTGCAATTCACATCCCCCGTCTGCAGCCGGCAAAGTTCCAACTGAAAGATGCACCTGGTTACTCTACGGAGTAATACGAAAATAAAATAAAAATGTGTACCATTTTTATTTTATTTTCGTATTACTCCGTAGAGTAACCAGGTGCATCTTTCAGTTGGAACTTTGCCGGAAAAATGGTACACATTTTTATTTTATTTTCGTATTACTCCGTAGAGTAACCAGGTGCATCTTTCAGTTGGAACTTTGCCGGCTGCAGACGGGGGATGTGAATTGCAAAGTGTAGAATTCCTTCCCTCTCGTCTTCACCGCAGCATTCATATGACTTGCAAATTATAGAAGTCTTGGAGGTGTTACCATGAAAATGTACCAATAAGTTTTCAATTTAAAAATCTTTTAGTGATTTTTAATATTTTTCAATATTATTAATTTACTATTAGGATTGAAAACTTGCTTCGATTTTCTCCGTTCTTTGTTTCAGTGGTCAAACTTCACTGCCATATGTGATTATACTTTTAAGTATGCATATGAGCTTTTGTTCGCTTTAGATATTATCTGGTTCCACAGAATGCCATTCATCATGGATATGGCTTTTCTACCCTGTATGTTTCTGTCTTTTATAGCACCATCGAGTGTTCCATCTTAAGTTATCTGCCTGCCCAGGTACTTGTATTCATTGCAGTGTTTCATTTCTACCCCATCGTCTAATGTAGGTAATGGACTGTGTGTTCTACCAATACACATGGCTTCAGTTTTCTTAATGTTGACTTCGAGACCCCATTTGTTATATTCTTCTATTAGCTTCCGCGTCATGTAACTTAAGTCCTGATCCTGAGCAATCAGAATTTGGTCAGCAGCGAAACATAAAGTGTATAGTGTTGTGTCGTCATTGAGAGGGATTTCCATGTTACTACATTTTCTTTTCCACAGCTTTAGTGCTTGTTCCAGATAAATTTTAAAAAGGGTAGACGAAATACAACAACCCTGCTTCAATCCTTTCTTGACCTTAAATCCCTCTTCTTCTTCTTAAGGTGCCGAGACCGTTTGTCGATCGTTGGCTCTCATGTTGCCCAGCATATTAACAATCATTGTCTTATTTACAGCCGCACGAAATAGTTCAGTGCTAGTTTTCCCAAACCATTGGCGTAGGTTTTTAAGCCAAGAAGTTGTACGGCGACCCACACTTCTTTTTCCCATTATTTTACCTTGCATGACAAGGTGAAGTATGTCATATTTTTCTGGGTGACGCATTATATGACCAAAGTATTCCAATTTTCGCCTTTTAACCGTGTTTACTACTTCGCAACTTTTATTCAAACGTTGCAAAACCCTTTCGTTTGTGACTCTTTCTACCCAACTGATCTTCAGAATACGGCGGTAGACCCACATCTCAAATGCTTCTAGGTTTTTAAAAGCGATTCTGTCAGGGTCCATGCTTCAACCCCGTAAAGTAGTACTGGGAATATATAACATCGAACCATTCTTATGCGAAGTTCCAAATTTAGATCATGACTGCACAGGATTTTCTTAAATTTCCTTAAATTAAATCCCTCAGACATCCTTGATCCAGTTTTAATTTTTGCAGTCATTCCATTATACAGACTTTGGACTGCTTTGATAAGACCATGTTTAATGTTAGTTTGATGTAGGGTTGACCATAGTTTGCTGAGGGGCACACTGTCATATGCTTTCTGTAAGTCTACGTATACCAGGTGAACTTATTTATTGACGGCTGTTCTTTTCTCAATAACTTGCGTAATAGAGTACAGGTGGTCTACTGTGGACCGCCCAGCTATAAAGCCAGCTTGCTCTTGTGCTTCGTAATCTCTACATTCATTTTCTATTTTGTTCTTAATAAGTTTCCCATACATCCTACTTATTGTGCTGCTTACCGCAATTCCTCTGTAATTTTCACATTGATCCTTGCTGCCCTTTTTGTGGATGGTGGATATGATAGATAGTTTCCATTCTTTTGGTAATTCGGCACCATTTAAGCAATCTAGGAACTCTTTGATACCTTCTGATAATTTGAAAATGTTTTATTTTTTTATTCATTGATATTTTATTCGTTTTTGTCGAAATTTATTTGTAATATTTCAGATAATGTATTTTGTTTTTAAATAACGTATTCTATTTTGTTCCAGGTGAGTCTCGATTGACTTTTTACTCAGAAATACGTAAGTACAATGCAGAAAAAGTGGATGACAAGCTATATCAAAGTTCTTTCTAAGTTTAGAAAATCTTAAACCATTTTTTTAAGTAAACAATAAATGAACAAATTACATAAAATAGTTGTCTCTTTTATAAGAAACCAGTATATTATATTGTCGGAAATATTTTTGCATCAATTGCAGCTGCCAAAAGTTTATTTTGTATACAAAGTAGATAGTTTAACAATTCGAAACACTAGAATAAAAATATCTACTAGAAAGAAGATACTATGAGTTTATCCTAAATTGGCTTGTAAGTTTTATATACAATAAAAGAAAAAGCTGAATACTGCTGTAATCAAAACTCCCTATTTTTTCCCAAAATATTTAATTTATTTTTTAAGAAAACCAAGCAGTCAGCAGTTACTTCATATGTTATAAATCGTCTTATCTTAACGAAGTTTGTAAATTAGTTTTTCGAGAGGACCTATACCTTTAGGATTACCCCGTGTTAGTGAGGCTCCTACCGGATATAACAGCAGATCTGAGTGATGATAAAAGTTTTAAAAATGTCCTTTTTCTTGTAATTATTTCGTAGGATTTTCCAGTTTTGTGGAATAAGAACTTTGTTTGAACGCAAGAACTCAATTTAGAAGTTTTGAAAGTTTGATTTGAATCGAGAGCAAGCTCCTATTGAGTCGTCAATTATTTGTTCTCCCGATTTTCCTTTAGTTATTTAACGAAGCGAATTTTTAGTAACGGTAAAATGAAAATTGATTAAATAGTTTATACTTCATTAGTATATAATGCGAGAGAGGAAAAATTGAATATTCAAAGAAAATTCTGAAATATACCTAATGAAAAGAAAATGTCTTTACACAACAAAAATTATTTATAATATTATATAGTGCAGTTACTGAAGGTTTTCATCTCCGATTTCGTTGAACCTCTATCGATTTTCGTTGAAATAGTATTAACTATCACAAGATCAAAACTTGAGTACTTAGGACATGTGATGCGAGGGCAAAAATTACTCAACAATTATTACAACTTATTATGCAAGACAAAATCCGAGGAAAGCGAAATGTGGTGTAAAGGAATTTAAATAAGCATCCAGAAAATAAGAATTATCTAAGTCATTAGCAAATAATTCAGTTTAAATTTTAAATCCTCTGATAACAATATTATTACACCCGTGTTGAGCTGCCCCCCCCCCACTTGCAAAAATTAAAAAACAAATAGCGCTGATTTATGACCTATTTATGAGCTTTCATATTCCGCACATCAAAAATTTTGAGCTCGTTACACTGAGCAGGAATTTAATTTACTCAGTCCCCCCCCCCCACTACTTAAAAATAGGGATATTGAATCGATCTTTGCCACAGAATTACGAGTTATTTATGAGATCTTGAAATTATATAGTTTCGATTTTTGAGCTCATACCCTTCACTCCCAAACAACCCTTTAATTGATTAAACTTAAGAGGAACATGCTGAAAAAAATTAAAATATATCGTATCTCGGATATAATTCCTATAGCTTATATATTCTAAGAATAAACTTTTAAATCACGCGCATTTCGATTATTGAGCTGCAACCCCTTCGCACGAAAACTACCCCATCTTCCCGGCTTAAGAGAGAGTTGTACTTAAAATGCATTAAATTAGTTATTTGGCGACTACATATTATATCATTTAATAATTTATGAGCTCCCAAAATACGCTCATTTAGATCACTAAATTGCAATTCTTTTTGCATAGTGCAGTCACTGAAGGTAAAAATCAACTATTACCTTCAATTTCGGTGAACCTTCATCGATTTTCACGAAAATCGGTGAGTGGTTATAGGATACCTCAAGAAACAAAGGTGACATGGAGCAACCTTGCGCCTTTACCCTGAGGGTGGATACCGCCCCTACTCGGGGGTGAAAATTTCTTTATTAAAAATAACTCCACAAATCGACAGAAGGACAAATTATAAGCAGAATTTGTTATATAAAGGTATTAAAATAAATCAATACTTTTTGAGTTATTGAAGATCAAAGATTTTAATTTTTCGTAAAAAAATGCATGTTTTAGAGCGGTTTTTCATATCACTTAAAAATTGTAAGTTTTTACAAAAAAGTTATTATTACCAAAATTAAAGCTTTGGAAAACCTTTTGTTATTAATTCAAAGGGAGTTATAGGTAATTAAATGTATTTTTTTTTCGACGAGTACTCAAATCTAATTATTCAAGCCTAATTAACAGAAAACCGATGCATTTTATAAAATATACTTAACATTTGTCAAAGTATGTACTCAAAAATACAAAAATGAAAATGAAAATAATAGGACTCTTTCAAATTTTTTAGTAAAAAGTGAAAAATAAAACGAACGCCATTTCCACAAAAATTAAAATCTTTAGTAATCCCTATAAGACTTTATTTACTTTAGCATAAGTAATGACCTTCAACATTTTGACCGATTTAAAATGCATATTGTTAACATATACAGTATGGTGCAAATGAAAGGAATAAATTCGTTATTTCGTTAACCAGCGACATTAAGGAAAAATCCCGAAACAGGTCGATTTTTATTTTTAGATTATGATATTTTAGCATATATTTATGTATATCACACGGGCAGGTGCGGATATAGAAATTCATAATAGGGGGGTCAGACGTACCGCAAATATTTTATTGTCCAGATTTAGCCATGGGAATCACTCTTACTCTAAGGATAAAATTCAGTCATCTCAGATACCTACGGTATCAAAAGAATTGAGCTCTGGTTGACAGAAAAAAAATAATAAATAATAAAAAAATACTTATAGACTAAATTATACAATAGGGGGTCCATGACCCGTTGACCCCCCTCTGTATCCGCGCCTGCACACGGGTGAAGTCATCTATCTGGGTGTAAAGACGTAATAGATATTTTTTTTTAAATGAGAATAGGGGTCGTGTGCCAGCTCATTTGAAAGGTTATTCAATTCTCTCTTATACAGGGTGTCCGAAAACAATTTTTTAAATTAAATTAATTGACCAAAAAGAAGAATGTATGTAATTTATTTATAACAAAATACTTTTTACTGTTATCAGAAAACAGAAAGAAAATGTTTATTTGAAAAATAAACATTGCTTTTCGCTTAAATTCAATGTTCAAGCCAGCTCCCGCTATAGTCCAGGAACCGAAGCTTTTCACCTCGCAATTTTTACAGAATAAATCGATTTGCTTGAAAATCTGAGAATAAGTAGTGGATAGTCCAAGGATCAAAATCTATATGATGCCGAAAGGCGCTTTTACCATGGGGGTGGTTGCCACCCCATCTCGGGGGTGGAAATTTTTTATTACATTTTGACAGCACAAATTGATAAAAACATTCATTCTAAGCAAAAAATGTTCTATACATTTTTTTGGATAAAATTAATAATTTTCGATTTATTCGCTATCGAAAGTGTTAGTTTTATATCGAAAAAATCAATGTTTTTCGATATAATATTCTCATTTACTATTCACTCAATTTTTGCCATAGAAAATTTTTTTTCAAACGAAGTTCTTGGGAAAAATAACCTACAATTTCATATTTAGACATTTTTCAATGTTTTGATTAAGCACTTGTTTGTATGAAGTATGTGACATTGAATATCTGTGTAATTGGGACACGCACCGAAAAGTGCAAACTAATCAGAAAAGCTGTTGATATAATTCATGGTCGTGTTAGCAAAACAAAAGTCTTAATAAACAAATGAACATCAGATATACTTACGAAAATAATGAGACGATATACTCTAAGAAAGACTGGTCATATACCAACTGAGTACTAATTATTGTTTTAATTGTAAACTAAATAAATGCATATATGAGTACGTAGTGTCTTCCAGTTAATCAACCCCACCACGAGGGTAGTTCCACCGTTATTACCACGATAGTTGGAAGACAAAGAATATACTGGTTTAAGAACATAAGGGAATGATGGTTGGAATGCAGTCCACATAGCCATGTTGATTTCGAACCTTCGATAGAAGATGGAACTTAAAGAAGAAGAAAACCTCGTAGGATAAAGTAAATGTATGTAAGTATAGATATACGCGCCGCTCACTTCGAGCCATGTGTCCGCCGCTAGTTTGTGACGCCGACAGAAGTTGGATCGTGCTGCGCCATGTGCGCGACGTTTGTGCACCACTTGAAAACACGTACTAATCTAACGAACGCGCCACAAACGCGCAGTTCACACACGGCGCGAAGGATGCGGCGCGCATATTTATACGTGACTTAAAAGAAACACTTTTTTACGATTGAAACCGCCAAAAAGTGACTTTAGATGGTAATAAGCAGGTCATAACACAAGAAAAATACGAAGGCCTCGTTGCTCATTATCGGGAACGTCATTGGGGAGTGTATGAATGAACAACAATAAATGAAAACAAATCAAAATATTAAACAAGGGACTGAAAATATCTTTATAAATTGACACGATGAGTACAATATTAGTACTCCGGTCAACTTACACATCCGAGGTTACAAAAATCAACATTAAGCTGAAAATTGGCAGGATTGTTCAAAATACCATCATAAATGAAATCTAAAAAGTCCTCATAAATCCGACCCGAGCTAAAAAATTTACGCGGGGTCAAAGGTCACTAAATATAGTTTTTAGCGATTTTCAGCGAAACGGTAAGTTTTAACGTAAAATTAGTTCTAACAACAAATGTAGATTAGATACTTGTCTATAAAAAATGCCTGATTACTTTTTTTCCTAAGAGCCACCGTTTTTGAGATACAACGATTCAAAAAGTTTTGATCGTCATAATATGCGCACACGTTTCCTCACCACCTTCGAGGTAGTGTACATAGCGCGTTTTTTTAACGTGGTTTCCGCAGTAGGCCTATTCCACGGATCTGTTATGATTCTGTTTAATTTGAAGCTATTGAATAATTGATATTGGCAAGGGTTCTTCTTCTTCTTCATGTGCCATCTCCTCTAAGAAGGTTGGCAACCATCACGGCAATTCGCACTTTCGATACCGCTGCTCTAAAGAGATCAGCAGAAGTGCAATTAAACCAAGCTCTCAAATTGTTTAACCAGGAGATGCGTCTTCTTCCGCGACTCCTTCTACCCTGTATTCTTCCTTGCATTATCAATTGTAACAAGTTATAACGCTCGCCCCTCATAGCATGTTCCAGATATTGCAGTTTTCTGACTTTAATTGTATTTAAAACCTCTTTATCTTTTCCCATTCTTCTCAACACCTCGATATTCGTGACTCTATCCACCCAACTTATTCTTAATATTCTTCTGTAGGCCCATAACTGGAAGGCTTCTAATCTGTCCGAAACATCCTTCTTTAATGTCCAAGCCTCCAACCCATAGAATAATACGGAAAACACGTAGCATCTCAGAAGTCTTATCTTTAAAGAAATTGTAATGTCCCTGCTACAGAGTACTTTTTTTAGTTTGTTGAAAGCATTTCTTGCCTGTCCTATTCTTGCTTTAATCTCTTCTGTGTACTCATTAGTTTCATTAATTATTGTACCCAAATATTTATATTTTTCAACCTTTTTAATTTGTTCTCCATGTATTGTTATGCTTTCTTGGCAAGGGTTACAAATGATAAAAATGATAGAAAGCGGTATAAATTAAAAAAAGGGAAATTTATCCAGCTGGTTCATATTCATCTGCTTCCTCTTCTCCTTGTTCTTATTCTTCTTCACCTTATAGTTCTTCTTCTTCTTGTTCATCCTGGGTGCAAGTAAATTGCTCCAATAAAGAAACATCGCATGGCTCCTCGATAGAATCAAATGAATCCTCAATTGTTGGTGATTCAACATTGGAGCACGACCGGTTTTGACAATTAGTGCATGCTACCGAACAAAACAGTCCAACTTTTTTGCAACCACATTTAGCGCTACATCCCTTTTTACAGTTGCAAAAAATTGTGTTCAGGAGTTTTTCCGGGGCAGGTGGGAGTAAAGTTGGAATTGGTTCGAATGAACTGTCGACTAATTTCCATCCCCAGTCTTTTGGATCTAGCTGATAACCAAGCTACACTTGAACTTGGTAATATACCCGAAAAAGATGTTGATGAGCAGCTGCTGAGGTTGGAGGAAGACAAGATAATTGCACTGGTTTTTTATTTCAAGAATTTTAGAGAAACATGCATATCGAAACTTATCTAAGCAGATAGTTTTTTTAGGCGCTCCATACATAGAGAGAAGAAAGATAATTCCGTTGGAAATAACTTTTTGTGGAGTTGAATTAGTTTTTTTTTAAATTTCAGCACATTCAAGTAATATAGGTTGAACACGTATTTTCACTCCGGAGTAGTACTCGAGACTAATAATTAATACCTCGAAGGTGTCATCTATCTGAAGGATTTCGCCACCCAGGAAGATAAAGTAATTTGCATAATATTAAACAAACTAAATTTGCATAAAATTTATTGTATATTGAAATGTTTATTAGTACTTAGCAATAAACATGATGCCTAGAAAGTTGGCTTTCATTATTATGTTCAAACCCTTCTGAGAAAAGAATAGGTAGAGTGATTTGATTAGATTAGCCGACGTCCCGATAGAACGTGTTTATTCCGACAAAACTGATCTTTACAAATTGAATAAGACGCATAAGTAAGAAGAATTATTATAAGTTAAAACTTTCTCATATCAATTTCCTATTTTTTTTTGGAATAAGCCGTAAAATTAAAATAATAATTCTTTTCGCGTTACATTCACTTTGTAAAGATTTTTTGTTGGCACTGTAATATGATACAGCTTATACATTGCTTCCCTTGGTAGACCGCAAGCTGTATAGTAGAAACATTATCATATAATATTTAATATTTAATATATTTAATATAACATTATCATATTTATAATATCTTATATTATTATGTGTATTATAAGTTGACCAATAGAATATTATGGTTACTTGTATTACAGCTTCAGGGATGTATAATATACGGTGCTGTACTAAATACATATTATGACGATTAGAACTCTTTCAACTCTTTGAATCGTTGTATCCAAAAACGGTGGCTCTTACGAAAAAAAGTATTAAGATATTTTTTATAGATATTTATCTAGTCTACATTTTTTGTTAGAACTAATTTTATGATAAAACTTACCGTTTCGCTGAAAATCGCTAAAAACCATATTTGGTGATCTTTGACCCCGCGTAAACTTTTTAGCTCGGGTCGGATTTATGAGGACTTTTTAGATTTCATTTATGATGGTATTTTGAAGAATCCTGCCAATTTTCAGCTTGATGGTAATTTTTGTAACCTCACTCCTATTTTTGAGTCTAACTAGACTGGTATATAGCCTATTAGCCTAGCCACATGGTACAAAGGATCTGTATGTTTCATAAAGAGGGATCAACAATAGATATTCTTTATTTATATCCAGCAAATGTCACAAATCCAAACTGCGAGAAAATTAAAACTACTTTTTGTTTTATTGCAAGAAATGTCTTAGAGGAAATTTAAACGAGCGATTATTAATTTCCAATTTGTGCATTCATTATGATCGGTAAAAACACCAGAGTTTAACGACAATTCGAACGTCTATCTTTAAATCGTTTTCGTTCGCAAATTTCTAATTTCCTTATAATTCATTTCAAAAATAATTTCCAGACGTTCGTTCATCTTTTATTTTTATCGTCTACGAAAATAAAAAGTCTGGACGACTGTCACCGAAACACAAACTTTTGGTGTAAAAACTACGGTATCGATTCTGGTAGCACGCCAACAATGGCCCTACACTTTGTTTTTGGAATTTAGAAATGCGTTAGTATTTTGTAGTCGGTTTAGAATATTTATGTTGTTGGTAATACTGTTATGTACGGAAAATGCAGGATTTGTCGGTGTTGTTTCTTTGCCAATTTCCCTTAATTATATTGAAAATAGCTGGAAATAATTCCTGAGCAGGAAGTGTAGTATATATATGAGAAGGAGAGAAAATATAAAAAGTTGATTTATTTAGTTTGTAACGGGTAGTTCTTTTCGAACAACAGACAAGAATAACAAAATTGTATTTACTATCATGAAACATGCAATAACAATGTTAGTATAAACTAAAAAGGGGTAGTTCCCTAGGTTGACTGTATACCATATAGTTAAAAAACTCTAACATGAAGTAAAAACCACTTCTATGTAATTGGTATATTTATTAAAATTTTAAAAAATCCCAATGGATTGAATAAAATATGTCCAATTCAGAACGTTTTCGGCCCTATCAGTCCATCATAAGTGAATTCAAATACTTGCTAAATAGCCCCAGAACCAAACAATGGTTGAAATTATAATTCAATCTACCTTATGTTGAAGTAATATTGATCAGGCTAAACGCCGATGTTAAAAGATATAACCTCAGGGAACATGGTGAAACTCTATCAAGGAACTCAATCCTGTATGTTCGTATAATACAAGAAGCAATCACGCTATTCCTTAATACGGAGTCAACATAATATGTTAATATTATTAATATTTACGCACAGACTAGCAATCACGCTATTCCTTAATACGGAATAACTACACACAAACAAGTGTCGCAATCACGAAATAAAAAAATAAAAATATCAACGACACACACAGACCCATGCAGCGACGCGACCCTTGAGTGGCGATCGCTTAGTGCCCAACCACCAACGAAACAATCCTGCAGTGCAGGACCGCTCTGTGGCAGGCTCTGACTCAATGCGTCGTAACACTGCGGTTGTTTTCAATTCAATTCATTGGGAACTGGCTGGCCACCAGCTGGTGGCCCGGCGAGTTCCTTTCATCCAAATACGCTGGGTGGAACTAAGTTTCTATTTCTATCGTCTTGATCGCAGTTTTATACCATTTCGGGCGGCCCCATCTCCTGACAGTCGTCCATGGTGGTGAAACCTAATGGGACTGCGTTGGTTTCGATGCACGTACGGTTCCAGTCAGTGAGCCGAATGTGTAGCTAAAGAGGCCAATCAATAAAAGTTCTACATATTCTTGAGTATGACGTGTGTCTTCATTACTTCTTGTTTTCTTTGCAGCCTGTATTCCTGCTTTGAGAGGTTTTTATTTATGATTTTGTTAATGTCGTCAATTTGGTTTTGGGGGTGAAGGATCTGATTCAAACTTACTCGCTTTTTTGACGTTTTGGAATTCTGCTCTATTTGTTCTTACTTTGAACGCATCGATTCGCGTTGTTTTTTTAAAGATCCTTGTTTTCTTTCGTATTAGCATATATTTTTGCCCTAACTATACGGTTGCCACTATCAGTTGATATTATGTTCTTTATTGTTGTGATGTCTTCAAATCTGGCGTTTTTGAGAGAAAATGGTCTATTTATTTCTTGTAACTTCCGTTAGGTGGGATCCATATCCATATCCCATATCCATATCCACTTTCTGATAGGTTTCTTTTTATCAAAGGTATTCATAGCATATATGTTTTCTAAAAACTCTATTTTTTTCTCCCCTTGTGTTTCTTGTTTCAAATATTGTTTGCAGAGTCATCAATATCTTACTATTATTTTAGGTTCATTGTTGTCTATAACTTATGTTACTTTTAGTGATAAATTATTTTCAGGCTATATATTTTCCTGTAGTGATACCATTTTTTATTTTATATCATTTGTTTCCCTTTAAACTTTATTTTATTTCTAGGAATCCACATTACTACGTACCTATACATATACCTTATCTAAAAATTTAAGGACAATATAGTCCTGTCGCCAGGGGGGGGGGGGGTACAACTGCCTCCTTAATTCAGATGGACTTACCCAAGTTTCTTTTATGTATTTTGACCCGTAGAATACGAAGTTTTTGGGTAACAGTCGATCTGGATGTCGATAAGGTTGTTATAAACAAAGAACTTGACGAATGATATAACAGCGATTCTTCGCAAAACAAAACATTTTTTTGTATTTTTTGGGTCGCTCTAAGCAAAAAATAATCTTACAAGTTTTTTCGTAGGATGCATAGTTTTTGACATAAACTCGGTTGAACTTTCAAAACATCGAAAAAGTGCAATTTTTAAACCCGAATAACTTTTGATTAAAAAATAAAATAGCAATTCTGCTTACTGCATTTGAAAGTTCAAGTCAAATTCTATTGGTTTTGATTATTTTCATTGCTAAAAATTAAGTTTTTATTTGTTAAAGAAAGCCATAAACACAGAGTGTTTCCCGTGCCCAATGCATGCGTTTTAATGTACGGAATCTACGTAGAAATTGTATGTATGCTCGCCTACTCGTTCGATTTCAAATGAGAAATGCATTGAAAACATGATTCAATCACTATGTGTTTATAGCTTTGTTTATCAATAAAAAAATTAATTTTTAGCAATAAAAGTAAGCAAAACCGATAGAATTTGACTTAAACTTTCAAATGCGGTAAGCAGAATTGCTATTTTATTTTCCAATCAAAAGTTATTCGGGTTCAAAAATTGCAATTTTTCGATTTTTTTAAAGTTCAACCGCGTTTATGCCGAAAACTATGCATCCTACGAAAAAACTTGTAAAATCATTTTTTGCTTGGAATGACCCAAAAAATACAAAAAATGTTTTGTTTTGCAAAAAATCGCTCTTAAATGATTCCTCAAGTTCTTTGTTTATAACAATCTTATCGACATCCGGATCGACTGTTACCCAAAAAATTCGTGTTCTACAGGTCAAAATACATAAAAAAAACTTTGGTGAGTTTATTTGAATTAAGGAGGCCGTTGTACCCCCACTGGCGACAGGACTAATAGGAATTTTCATATTTTTAAATACAAAATATTTTTTAATAAAAAATGGTCAAAATAACGTTGATTCCTACAACTACTTTTTAAAAGAAGGAAAGTTGGCGATGACACAATATAATTGCCGTGTCATTCTGTGAGTATTTATGAAACTCATTAGGTAGCTTCTTAATTAGAATTTTAATTTTCATTAAGATAAAATCTCTCTCGGAAACAGTTTGGTTTTATGAAATATTGGTTTTTCAGTAGAGGATGTGATTTCTCAGTCAGATAAAAATATTTTTGAAGTTGTATCTAATGATCATCAATTTTTATATGAGCAGTTTTGTAATAGCGGCGATTTCTATTTCAATTAGGTAATAGAAAAAAACTCGTTTTAGAAGAAATTGGTCTAACTAGGTGATATAAAAAACCTATTTTAGAATCTACTGTATTTGCTGCCACCAATTTTGCCGAAAGCTCTGACGTCCATCTGAGTTCACGTATCAGCTATTACTTCACGATACACGGCAACTTTAAGACTTTAATTTTATGCTTTAAAAATTGAAAGTAAAATCTGTAGTCGCGCATGGCGACCGCGCAATGTTCTTAGTCGCTTTTGCCCCACTCTCGCATTGCTAGTCGCATAGAAACGTACGGGGGCTTTAACAGGGAAAACCCGCATCCACCACTGGTGAATTATCAATTGCGTACTGCCGGTATTACTTCTTGAGATCAAAGCGCCGACAGAGGAGTGGTTTTACTGTGGAACCTCTATATACTGTGCTTCTGCCGTACAATATGTTGTATAGTGGTCTTCTTAACAATGTTCTCATCTATCATCCTTACCTGATCAACTCATTAAAGTTCCTAGAATCTTGGAAATACTGAGATAGACGTTTCTATAAACATTTAGTAATTTTTACTCTTATATTTGAATGCCAATATTTTGTTTTTGTTAATTATTCGAAAGATCTGTAAGAAAAAGATATCCAATCAAAGAAACACTAAAAAATACGAACCACAATATTTTTGAAAATACAAATAAGTTGATTGTTTTTACTAAATTTTGTGATAAAATAATGAAAATAAACGAAATAAAAAAGATATCTAATGGGCACTTAAATTTAAAAGAAAAATATAGCATTTACTGTTTAGGACTACTAGGGACAACGAGCAAAAGGAAGAGTTGTATCATCCATGGAGTCTTGGCCTCGTTTACTATTGCCTTATATTTTGTGGCTCCTGTGCCACTATTGCCTATTGTCTCAATCTCATTTTATCCAGATCCTCTACATCTTTTCACATTTTTCTAGGCTATGCTATAAATCTTCTTCGTTCTTGTTTTTCCCAAAACACATTGTTAAAAGAATATAAAGTATATAAAGTGGTATAAGACAACTATGAACCTAAAAAAGTATATAAACCGACATAATAAATAAAAAGATATATATTCACACCATTAACTATTTTAAAATATTATGTTAAACAGAAATATTCAATTTTCCTCGTATATCTAAAGTACTTTTATAGATATTTTAATGATCAATTTATAATCAATTTCTATAGAAGAAAATTTATCCACATCTGCCTTCATCGCCTTCTGTTTAACAATGCATCTCAATAACATCTAAAATGATAGTTCTGAAACACCCCTTGTGAAAAGAAATGTCAAATCATTGAAAATAATTTGAGAATATAGCTCCACCGGTTGTCGATACAGTAGTTGTACAGAAATAACAATTTGGGAAATACTTGATCGTCGAGAAATGTAAGTTAAATATATTTCAAAAACCAATACAGAAGTAAAAACTTCGAGATGTATTCTGGTATAAAATCGTTTATTTAAAAACTATAAAATGTCATCGATTGCAGAACGTTTTCGTTCTAAACAGAACATCTTCAATGCATCCTGCCGAGTATTTTGAAACTAGCACACCGTAAATAGTGTTAACATCATCATATATGGTTTACATAATGTAATATGTTAAAATGTTATGACTACAAGTCGATGTTAATGGATAAAGTGGAACACATGCTAAAAGGGTGCCATGGTTCCCTGCTCGAAGATACTAGGTACTTGCCAATTCAATGGGCACAGACCAACTCATTGAATTGGCAAGTACCTAGTATCTTCGAGCAGGGAACCATGGCACCCTTTTAGCATGTGTTCCACTTTATCCATTAACATCGACTTGTAGTCATAACATTTTAACATATTACATTATGTAAACCATATATGATGATGTTAACACTATTTACGGTGTGCTAGTTTCAAAATACTCGGCAGGATGCACTGAAGATGTTCTGTTTAGAACGAAAACGTTCTGCAATCGATGACATTTTATAGTTTTTAAATAAACGATTTTATACCAGAATACATCTCGAAGTTTTTACTTCTGTATTGGTTTTTTAAACTATGGTATACAGCCAACTATTGGGATTTTCCCATTGATTTTTTAAATATATTTAGCATTATTCATTTGACAAGTTTATTCGCAATATCTCCTAAAATAGTACAAGTAAAGAACGAAATGGTTACACGGCAACTGTTTTACACCGATATAACGAGGTTTAATAGTAGTAGATACCTATAGCTTATTTACTAGTTATAGAAAATTAACTACTTGTAGATGAACAGTTTGTTACGTGTAGATAATGTGTAATTTGTTTCTAGCAGAAAATACATCTTATGAATTTATATTTTGTATCAAGCTCTTCACGTTTTTAACTGTCTACCAATCTATAGTCTTCTGGAAATAGAAGAACATCTTAAAAATGAGCATTATCATTGTCAACATACTACAGGGAAAATCAGGTTCATCCAAATGCACAAAAAATGCAAAATATGGCTCTCTTCCATCTCAACAACAAGGAAGGAAGCTACAAAAAACCTTAACGTTACATTGACGTTAACGAATAAAGTCACATTATCACATTGTCCATTCCACACGTAACTCGAAGTGACGCAACTTATAACATTGAGCTACAAGCAGCGCATTGAAAATATTAAAGCTAAGAACCAAGCTAGAAATAGTGTGCGAGAGACTAACATCATCCATATTTGGAGCTAGCTTGAGTGTGGTACGAACACTTTGCCTATAAGCCTACGGCCAGGTGAGCGACAATTACAGCGCTGAAATAGCACTAAAATGAAGCTCTAAAAATGGGTCCTACAGTGAGTATAGTGGATGACTAGACAGCGCTGTAAATATCGCTGCAGTGACTCTCTGTACTCACTGCGGTACCCATTTTTTATCTTCATTTTATTGCTCTTACAGCGCTGTAATTGTCGCTCGTCTGGCCGTATGTTTAATATAAGAATATTCCTGCCCCGTTTAGAAGATCAAGAATACTTATAAAATACACAGTGTAATTAATGCGACATGCCGACTGATTATCGGCTGCCTGAAGCATATTTACTGATTTAGTCCATGTGCTGAGACCGCTCCCGTCTGAAAAAAGTTCTGATTCTGTTTCTTTGTGGATTCCTATTCAAAAATGTGCCCTTTAAACAAATCTGAAGGGTGCCGGGCGAAATTTTTGGGCAGAAATTGTTTAAACAATTTTTTTAAACAAATACAAAAGATCACGTTTTTTTGCTCTAAAATATATATTTTTAGCTGTTTTGGGTCATTCTAAACAAGAAAGATATCTTGTGATTTTTCTCAAAAATTGATAGTTTTCGAGTTATAAGCGATTAAAAATATGGAAAATGCGAAAATACGCATTTTAGAGGCTTAAAAACTCATATTTAAATTAGTATTTTTGAGGTTCCCAGATACTTAATTTGAAGGTTAAACATTTAGCTTCAAGATTCTGAAAAGTGATAGCGTCTAACTTTAATTTATACCGTTGTTTTTTAATTGTTAAATATGCATGTTTATCCGATTTTTTTGCCGGTGCGGCGCGCCCTATTTAAAAAATCTCCTATTTTTCTCCGAAAAATATTTTTTCTAGATTATTTGGGATATTCTAAATAAAATACATGTCTTGACATTTTTCTCAAAAGTTAACAGTTTTAAAGTTATAAGCGATTTAAAATCCGAAAAATGACAAAAAACGTATTTTCGGTTTTTAAATCGCTTATAACTTTAAAACTATTAACTTTTGAGAAAAATGTCAAAAAACTTTTTTTATTTAGAATATCCCAAAGAATCTACAAAACATATTTTTTGGAGAAAAATAGGAGATTTTTGGAATAGAGCGCGCCGCACCGGCAAAAAAATCGGATGGACATGCATATTTTAACAATTAAAAAACAACTATTTAAATTAAGGTTAGACGCGATCACTCTTCAGAATATTGAAGTTGAATGTTTAAACTTCAATTTAAGTATATGGCAACCTCAAAAATACTAATTTAAATATGAGTTTTTAAGCCTCGAAAATGGGTATTTTCGCATTTTTCAGATGTTAAATCGCTTATAACTCGAAAACTATCAATTTTTGAGAAAAATTACAAGATACCTTTCGTGTTTAGAATGACCCAAAAAACCTAAAAATACATATAGTCCAGAAAGCCACTGCGCATCCGCTAGGGAAAATATCTTACTCAAAAAGGACTCCTTTTAACAAATTTGCATGTTGCCAGGACCAAAAGGTGGTCAAAAAATTTTTAAACGTTTTTTTTTGTTTTTTTCCTAAAATTATTTTTTTTGCATGGAAAAAAGTTTTTTTGGGTTTTTTCTATCATTCTAAACAGAAAAGGTCTTTAGTGACTTTTCTCTAAAAATGATAGTTTTTGACATATAAGCGATTAAAAATTGAAAAATTGCGAAATCGGCCATTTTTAACCCTCAAAAACTATGTGAAAAATTGACAATTTGAATGTTGCCAAGGTAGGTAGATATTCTTTAAACATCGATTGATGAAATCCCGAAGAGTTTTTTGTAATACAATATTCAAAACTCCTTTGTTTTTTAATTTCTAATCAAGCGTGCGCGACACTATTTTCCACCGACAGTATGCTGCAAATGAAAGGAATAAATTCGTTATTTCGTAAACCGGCGACTTTAAGGAAAAATCCCGAAACAGGTCGATTTTTGTTTTTAAGTTATAATATTGTGCATATATGGTATACTAGTGACGTCATCCATCTGGACGTGATGACGTAATCGATGATTTTTTTAAATGAGAATAGGGGTCGTGTGCTAGCTCATTTGAAAGGTTCTTTAATTCTCTATTCAGTAATATAAACATTTACATAATTATTTATACAGGGTGTCCAAAAAATGTTTATTAAATTAAATTATTTGACTAAAAATTAGTACAAGGACACCCTGTATAAATAATTATGTAAATGTTTACATTACTGAATAGAAAATTGAAGAACCTTTCAAATGAGCTACCACACGACCCCTATTCTCATTTAAAAAAATCATCGATTACGTCATCACGCCCAGACGGATACCGTTACTAGTATACGATATACGCCACAATATCATAACTTAAAAATAAAAATCGACCTGTTTCGGGATTTTTCCTTAAAGTCGCCGGTTTACGAAATAACGAATTTATTCCTTTCATTTGCACCATACTGTCGGTGGAAAATAGTGTCGCGCACGCTTGATTACCAATTAAAAAACAAAGGAGTTTTGAATATTGTATTGAAAAAAAACTCTTCGGGATTTCATCAATCGATGTTTAAAGAATATCTACCTACCTTGACAACATTAAAATTTTCAGTTTTTCACATAGTTCTTGAGGGTTAAAAATGGTCGATTTCGCAATTTTTCAATTTTTAATCGCTTATATGTCAAAAACTATCATTTTTAGAGAAAAGTCACTAAAGGCCTTTTCTGTTTGGAATGATCCAAAAAACCTAAAAAAACTTTTTTGCATGCAAAAAAAATAATTTTAGGAAAAAAACAAAAAAAAAACGTTTAAAAAATTTTTGACCACCTTTTGGTCCTGGCAACATGCAAATTTGTTAAAAGGAGTCCTTTTTGAGTAAGATTGTGCAAAAAATCCGAATTAGAATATTTTTCCTAGCGGATGCGCAGTGGCTTTCTGGACTAATATTTCAGAGCAAAAAAAACGTGATCTTTTGTATTTGTTTAAAAAAATTGTTTAAACAATTTCTGCCCAAAAATTCCGCCCGGCACCCTTCAGATTTGTTTAAAGGGGACATTTTTGAATATGAATCCACAATGAAGACGGGAGCGGTCTCACCACATGGACTAATTGTCCTGCATGGTTTCCCTAGTTATAAAAAGGAAAAAGCACAGCATGGCAGAACGAGAACCATCGCCTCGAAAACCATAACGTGGAAAGATCAGAAAACAGAAAATGTTACAAATACTTGATCAGGTGCACAACTTGACTGGCAAAAATGGAAAACACTGATATGAATATATTGCGTGCAGTTGTCGGAAGACCAAAACAAAATATGGTATCCTGTGCATGCGGTACGATGAATGAATGGGACACCAATTGCAGGCTTAATGGAATGCAATGACTATATTAGCTTTTGTCGACAACTGTTTAAATGAAATATGAAAAACGCTGGACGGAAGGGCCGCCCGAGCACTTTATCGTCCCGATCTATTATCGTTATGGTACTAGATACTGGCATTCTATAAAAATAACAAAGTTGCTCGTTATTTTGATATTTTAGAAACACCTACTGTACTTAAAAGTATTTTATGGTTCTACGCATCATTAATTCCTGCATTTGAGAAAATGTTCGATGCCATATTTCGGGGACACACTATAGATGTGTAAATTATTGCATACATCAATAGAATATTATAGTCATACTTTCATTTCATATTAGTTCATTTTTCTGAGAAATTAATAGTTTACAATATTTGCATTTCATTTTATTTCGATTACGCCAGTGAATGCGCGAGATTAAGAACAAGATATTATCTCCAAATTCTATCCTACTGCATGGATTTTAATGAAATTTTGGGAGTAGCCCAATCTCCTAATTCAAAGTCTATCCTATATACTATGGCGCTTTTATCATGGGGGAAGTTCCCACCACTTCTCAGGGGTGAAATATTTTTATTTTCGAATTACATGGAGAAAAAGGAAGATTTTTAAGAAAATTTAAAAATTCATTCTATAATTTGATCACATTTTTTACAAAAACCATTCATTTTAAACCCGTTCAACTTTTTGAAAGTAGAAATAACACTATATATATTAAAAGTTATTGTAGAAGGAAAACAATGCATTTAAATTATGGTAGATGGGTAGTTAAATGTATATACTTTTTATTTTTCCTT